>NW_004949144.1:2395534-2406681 GCF_000317375.1 Microtus ochrogaster
AGACAGGGTTTCTCTGTGGCTTTGGAGCCTGTCCTGGAACTAGCTCTGTAGACCAGGCTGGTCTCGAACTCACAGAGATCCACCTGCTTCTGCCTCCCGAGTGCTGGGATTAAAGGCGTGCACCACCACCGCTCGGCGGCACTGGGTTTTGATCCTACTGCATGTACTGGCTTTGTGGGAGCCTAGTCTATTTAGATGCTCACCTTCCTAGACCTGGATGGAGTGGGGAGGACCTTGGACTTCCCACAGGGCAGGGAACCCTGGCTGCTCTTTGGACTGGAGAGGAACGAGAAGAGGGATGGGGGGAGGGGGAGGGAAATGGGAGGAGGTGGAAATTTTTAAATAAAAACAAACAAATAAAAAAATTAAAAAAAGTAAGGTCTTTCATTGTTCTAAATTTTATCCTTTATTTTATGCTTATAGTAGCTATGCCTACATATAAATCTATGTTGCAGAATAATTGTACACTGTGAAGACATGTCTCTGCCAAGGCACCATCTGATAGGTTTAATAAAGAGCTGAATGCCAATAGCTATTTAGGAGAGATAGACAGGATTTAAATGTAGAGAAATGATGAGACAAAAATCAAGATACCAATGAGACACCGAGAGAGATGGACATACAGAACAAAAGGAAGCTAAAAAGCTTCAAGGCAAAATATCCGTTAATTGAAATGGGTAAATTAAAATTCTAAGAGCTAGTTATAAACAAGCCTAAGCTAAGGCCAACCTTTCAGAAGTAATAAGAAGTTTCTATTTCATTATTTGGGAGCCGGAGGGACAAACAAATACTCCTCATATGTCTGTGCAAGATGGGTGGGCATGCATGATCGACAAGGAGACTGAATTTCTTGGAACTGGAGTTACAGATATTTGTGAATGGCCGTGAGAGTTGTAGGAACTAAACCTGGGTCCTCTGCAAGAGCAGCTAGTGCTTTTAACCATATTGTAGCACAGTTAAGAAAAAAGCAGAGACAGATATTGGGTTTTAACCTGAAGATCAGAAAAGTAAAACAGTCAAGCCACTAGAGAATTCTTACCTCTAAGAAATCCTCAGATAAAAAGGAACGAGTTCCTGTCTCAACACTGAAGCATTTCTCTCTAGTGTTTAAATTAAAGGTGTGAGCCACCACCACCTGGATCTGTTTCTGCATGAATCAGGATAGTCTCACAGAGATCCATTTGGAGGCACTGCCTCCAAATCCTGGGATTAAAGATGTGTGACACCACTGCCTGGCCTCCAAGTGGCTTAGTTTGACCTTCTGGACTTAAGGCAAGTTTTATTTATAAAACATAAGTAAAGTATCACTATACCATATGCTGTCTCTCCAGTACAAGATAACTTTCAAATCACTTTAAAATTCAAAAGAATTAGTCTAGCTGAACAATTTGGAAACAAAACAACAGAAAACAAAAAAGGAGGCTAAATTTGTTGAAACAACACCACCCAATCACAGAGTGACAGAAACAAAGATATAAGTATGGTTTTGACAAGGTATGGACATCTAAACCAAAAGAACAGAAAATAATAATAGTAAAACAAGAAACAAGTCAATCATGTGGGCCAGGCATATTAAACTGGGTTTGACATATTTAGGGAGATAATATTGCTCCATGTCATCCTCCCAGGAGACTGATCTTTGTGCTCACTGCACACTGCTCTACTCCCTTCTACTTCATGCTCCTTCCTTCCTCCTAATCTGAGACAATCTGTATCCACATGCTTAAAGTTCACTTGTCCTACCTCCTATAAAATACTACTCAAGCATGAAGCCTAGAACTATAAAACTATCCAAGGAAAAGAGAAAAAAAGAACCTCTGTGAACTACTGTTGAATAAAAATGTCTCAGGTATAATAGCAAAATTCTTATCTACATTATAGAAAATGGAACAATTTGATTTTTGCCTAATTAAGGAACTCTCTGTTATAAATCCTGTAAATAGAATTCAAAAACAAATTTTTAGCAAGACATAGATGAAAAAGGTGTTATATCCTGAGAATTGCAAGAACTAATAGTTTTAAAAGAGAGAGAGAGAAAGAAGAAAAATAAGCCAAATCCCTGAATACTGGTCAATTAGGATCATGCATTAAATATGCTTGGTGTTACAAAGTTTGAGAAAAGACAATTTGAAACAGATTATCAGTTTGATAAATGAGAATACATTTACTATATGCCCTGGTTCTGCTATCCACAGATTTTCCCAAGAGAAATGAAAACCCAGGTTTCCATTATAAATTAAAATCTGCATGTGAATATTGACAGTAATACTGGAGAGTCTTATAAATATAATTTGTTTTTAAAATTCACATCTTGCGGGCTGGAGAGATGGCTCAGTGGTTAAGAACATTGACTGCTCTTCCAGAGGTCCTGAGTTCAATTCCCGGCAACCACATGGTGGCTCACAACCATCTGTAATGAGGTCTGGTGCCCTCTTCTGGCCTGCAGACGTACACACAGACAGAATATTGTATGCATAATAAATAAATAAATATTTAAAAAAAATTCCCATCTTGCAGCAGCCAAACATCTTCCAACTTTGAAAATATAAATCAATATTACTGAGCACTGTGGATGAAGCATTCTAAACTTGGAGCATGTGCTTGTGCCTGTCCATGCCTTACACTGTGACCATGTGTTCCTTAGGTGTTAGGATTATGATTATGCTGACCTGCTATACCTAGCAGGATGAACCCTGGCCCTTTAAGAAACAAGCTTCTCTCCCCCTCATCGCCCTCTCTTTTTCTCTGCATACCCTCCCAACTTCTAAATAAACTCTCCATACCCACGCTCTCTCTGCATGGCATATTCTGTTTCTTGCCTGCCTTCCAACCTGCTATAGTATGTGTCTCAATCTTTCATTAGGCTTAGATCCTCCACAGCTCTAGAGCAGGGAGCAACAAATAAGTTGTCTGTCATGCAGCTCTGATCACAGAACTATGTGGGGTTTTTGTTGTTGTTTCTTTTCTTCCATTTCTTTTTTTGATAGCTCCATTCATCACTAAATTTTTTTTTTCTGCTTGAGCTAATCTAATCCACCAGTTTTGCTGTTGGCTTTTCTTAACCTTCTGCAAAATAAAAGCAGACATTGTACTTTGAGCTGCTTTCAAAGTTCTGAATCCAGAACTGTTTATGGATCCATGGTGCTTAGAACATAAATTTAAGATCAACCGTTTGTACTTGACACTCAACTATCACATATAGATGACTACCAGACTGTAGGATTTATGGGAACAGTTTCTGTATAGGAAATATCAGGTCAGAGGAAAGAAGTGACTGGGAAGAATCTTCAATGGGCCTCAGAGGAATTTGGGTGGAGTTACAGATTTGTATTTCACTGTTACGGAGACATTATGAGTATATGTTTTCAAAACTCAGAAATAAATGTACACCAGGTGATGGTGACTCAAGCCTTTTATCTCAGTACTCGGGAGGCAGAGGCAGGCAGGTGGATCTCTAAGGTTAAGGCCAGCCTGAAATACAGAGTGATTTCCTGGACAGCCAGGGCTACACAAAGAAACCCTGTCTCAAAAAACCAAACCAAACCAAACCTAACCTAACCAAATGGAAAAACAAACAAACAAAAAAACCAAGCAACAAAACAAAAACCCTACTTCACTCACAGAACCAGCTATGGTTTCAGAAGAGTGCAGTTGTAGAATGCCTCAGTGGACAGGAGCTCCAATTAGCAACAGGAATGTTCCCACTGGGTAAGTATTTGGTTTCAAAGATCAGCTCTTCTGGGCAAAGGGAGCAGGAGTTATAGGTCACCTTGGAATACAGTATGAGCCTGTCTCAAAGAATTAGTCAATCAGCAATAAGCAGCAGCATCAATAGTTCATAACTGTAATAATAGTATATCTCAGGAAAATACTTGGTTTAAGTGATAAGCAATAATATTTGTTATGAATTTTGTATTTTGTTTAATATCAGTCTTGCTTTCTCAAAATCCCAATTTTTTTTTTTTTTTTTTTTTTTTTTTTTGGTTTTTTTGGATTTGGTTTTTTTGTATTTATGTCTTCTGTTCCTAAAATCCAGTACTTGTGCTAAATGAAAAAAGTTAAGGTGAAGGGACAGGGAAGAAGGAAAAAAGAAGATAACATGCCAGGTGGTGGTGATGCACGCCTCTAATCCCAGCACTAGGAGGCAGAGGCAGGCAGATCTCTGTGAGTTCGAGGCCAGCCTGGTCTACAAGAGCTAGTTCCTGGACAGATTCCAAAAGCTGCAGAGAAACCCTGTCTAGAAAAATCAAAATAATAATAATAATAATGATGATGATGATGATGATGATGATGAAGCATAGACATTTTCAAAACGCAAGAAACACAATTTTGCTTCCTTCCTGAAGACTGAAGTAGAAAATCCATTATATTCTTTTCATAATTTACTAGGAGCTCAAAATGCAAAGGATTTGGTCCCGGGTGTAGTCAGCCTAGACCCAATACCTCCTTTCATTTTTTTTCCCCATTACAGTGGACCTGTAAAACAAAAGCCCCAGCTTCCAAGGCAACTCCTGTCACTGTGCACATTGCAAAGCTGTTGCTTGAATTTGCCTTTGCTGTGGGAGTTGTAGAGCAAGCATGGTCCACAGGGACTTGCTGTGATTCACCAGAGTGTAATTTACCAGATCCATGGGAAAAGAGTGGGCTAGCAAGCTAAGAAAAAAGGGAGAACTACCCCCCCCCCCGAAACACACATACAAATAAGCCATGCCTCCGGCTTTTGTATGGTAGTTCACTGTTCATTTTTCTTGTGCAAGACCTATTTAAGAATAGAATAACTAATGTAATAACTTCTTCGCTTAACTAAAACTCCTGCCTGCATTCTCTGGTTCTGCAGAAACGCACTGTGACTAGCTCACAGATATGAGGTTCAGCTTCTCTGCCCTCTGTGCCCCTTCTGTCCCGTCCCTGGCAAGCACCTCTCTGCTCTTGTAGTTTGGTTAAAATATGCATTAAAAACATACCCATTTCGTCCTTTGGCGGGCTGTCTGTGCTACTGAGCAATCTGACTAAAGCCTCTGCAGGCTCTGGAGCACTCATCTTGGGGCCACGACGTTGATGCTCAGCTACAAGACAGAAACTTAAAACGCTTTGAGGAAGAAACAGTTTTTTGTTTTTTTTTTTTTTTTTCCTTCTGGGGCCTTGCTTATAGGGCGGTTCCACTCTGCCCTCTGCCTGTGTATCTATCCTATCAGCACAGGCATCCTTCGCATTTAACAACACTTTACTGCTTTGAATGCCACACAAAAGGCAATGATCCTCTGGATAGGTGAGCCAAATGTTGCTACAACTTTGAGTATTGGAGACATCACTGAACTGAAGAAGAGGTGCCAGGGCCATGCCAGAGGGTTGTGTATGCTAAGGATCCAGAAGACAGAATCTGGAGAGCTGGAGGCCACACTGTCTGTCCATAGTCAGTGAGCACATTTCCCTCCTCTCCAGGAATAAGAGGTCGTTTATTCTGGAGCCAATTATAAGTTATTCGGGCTGTCTCATACATCAGGTTCCAACATGGAAATGTTTGATTAGTGGTGTGAGCACAGGAAGGACACATCCCACTGCCATTCTCCAGTCTAAGAAATGCCTCTAGATCAGTGGTTCTCAACTTTCTTACTGCTGCACCTCTTTAATAGAGTTCCTCATGCTGTGGTGACCCCCAACCATAAAATTATTTCATTGTTACTGTAATTTTGATATTTGCTATTGTTCTGAATCAGAACAATAAATAAATTGATATGCAGGATATCTAATACTTGACCCCTATGAAATGCCCATTCAACCCTGTCCTCTCAAAAAGGTTACAACCCCCAGGTTGAGAATCATTGCTCTAGATTTTGAGGGAACTTTGGCTCAGGCCAAACCAAGGTTCATAGCTTTGATGCCAAAGGGACTTTCAGGACTAGACAGTTGATAAAGCAGAGTTGGAGTTTGTCTAAGATTTATTTGTATTATATTGAATTATATGTATTTATGTGGGTGTGCCTGTCTGTGGGACTGTGCCTATGTGTGCAGGTGCCTGCTGAGGTCAGAAGAGAATATCAGGTTGCTCCAGAGCTGTAACCGTAGCCTTGAGGCATTTGGATTTAGAATGTAGGTGCTTCAGAATTGTAGCAATGGAATATCATCATCCTCAAGAAAAAACAGAATTAGCATTGTTTTTATCAGAACATATGCCAAGGAAAATTATAAACATCTCAGAAATTGTTTTAGAAACTTGAATAAAATATTTGTGTGATGGCTACAATAGTGTGTGAATCTGATCCCAGAATGAGGGAAGCATCAGGTGGATTTCAATGAGTCCGAGGCTAGCTTGGTCTACAGAGGAGCTCCAGGCCAGCCAAGGCTAAGTAACAAAACAAAACAAAACAAAACGAAAATACTAAAAATTTAGAGGTTGGAGAGATGACTCAGTGATTAACAATATTGGCTGCTCTTTCAGAGAACCCAAGGTTCAATTCCCAGCACCTTCATGGCAGCTCACAACTCTCTGTAACTCCACAACCAGGGTATCTGACACCCTCATACTAATGCACATAAAATAAATCAGTTAAAATAAATGTTTAAAAAATACTATAAATTTAATATATTATAGAAAGTATACCAATAACATAATCAATATAGTAATATAACATATTAAATATATTATGCATACTATAAAAGTGTGAGTTAATAGATATGCAGTCAGAGGGGTTTTGAATTCAGGTATTTTGGATACTAACCTGCCAATGTAGTTGGAAATAAATGTCACCCAGATTTTATGATGCCCAGGTATGTTACAGGATATTCATTTATAATACATGAAAATATGTCCATGTTTTGCCTCACCTGCCTAAGACATCTGATTAATTTAATAAAAAGCTGAACAACCAATAGCTAGACAGGAGAGGACAGGTAGGATTTCTGGGGAGAGAGGAATGCTAGGAGTAAGAAAAGAGGGGATGCCAGTGAGGCACTGAGTGAGTTTGACAGACAGACTAGAGAAGGGGTAAAAAAAAATTACATGACTGAATGACCATTAATAGATATGGGTTAGTTATAAGAGCTAGTTGGGAACAAGCCTGAGAAAGGCTGAGATCACATAATTAATAATAAGTCTCCACATCATTATTGGAAGCTTGCAGTCCCGCAAAAAAAAAGTCTGACAAGAAAGTCTTGTTACACAAGTAATCATTTCCTCAGACATCAGCACAAGTTTGAGGTACAAAACAAGAACATAAGAGCTTATCTCCCAAAGTTTTATAGTACAGGAGGTAGCTAAAAGTAACCTGACACCATCTTTTCTGTCCAAGCTGAAGGCAATCTTTGATCAGTGTCTTTCTTAACTAATGAAATCACCTGGTTTTGGTCCTCATCCATCTCTTCCTCATTCTCTTGACCTAAGGCAAAGCCTAGCAGCTTAAAACACATCTGTTCAGTAGCATACCCTGTCATTCATAAACCACATAAAATCTTCAAATCCTCTTTGATGATCTATCCTCAAATGGTCATCAGGAAGCCCCAGCCAGGTCTTGCCTATTATCTGTAATCAGTAAAGAACAAAAGAAAAGAAAAAAAAAAGAGGAGAAAGAAAAGAGAAATTATAAAGTACCAAGCATAGGTTGGTCAGTCCTGGACCTCTGTTCAATATGACCTCAGAAGAAAGATGTCATTGTCCTTTGTAGGTGATGGTGGAGACATTAACTTCCTTAATTACTATTTTGTTCTTTAAGACAGGTTCTCACATTGAACCTGAAGCTCACAGATTAAGCTAAGATAGCTGACCAGCAGGACTGAAGGATGTGTTGGTCTCTACCCTCCTGGAACTGAGTTATAACTTCATGTCACCAGACCTAGCTGTCTTATGTCAGTTCTAAAGGATTGAATTCACATCCTCACACTTATGTGGCAAACACTTTAATGACTGGACCATCTGCCTAGGCCCTGAAGATGATATGTAGGAAAAGCATATAGAATATGTTCATTACCAATATGTTCATGACCATCAGAATAAAATAGTTGTGTGCAAAAGCTGTTAAAATATATTTCAAAAACTGGCCCCATTCTCCAATCCTTATTGTCATCTTAATGAAGGAATCATAAAATTTATGTGAAAAGTGATTGTAACAGTCTGTTCTGTCCCTTTAAGAGACAAGCCATGTCCTTAAAGACAAAGAGACTTTCTTTGTCAAGGCAACCTGACTTTCAGCTTCCAGCTTGACTCCCTTTCTTTCCATCTATCTCTCCAAGAGGCAGCTTGTGTCTCACCCTTCTCCCCACTTCTTTCCTTTCCCCTCTTTGTTTCTCTCTCTCTCTCTCTCTCTCTCTCTCTCTCTCTCTCTCTCTCTCTCTTTTAACAAGGAAAGTTCAATTTTTATAAACCTTAAAATCATTGTTTAGGCATACATACTTATACAAAGACCTATTCTTTCAAAATTAGCACCCAAAAACCAGATTCAGTTGTGACATTAGATACAATAAAAATTTTCCTTAAAGTGAAATTAAAACAATATTTAAGAAGCTAGAGGGATGGTTCAATGGGTAGGAGCACTGGTTGCACTTTCAGAGGATATGGGTTTAATTCCTAGCCCCACATGGTGGTTCCAGTTCCAGTAATCTGCCATCCTATTCTGACCTCTGTAGGCACCAGGCAGACACGTGATGCACAGACAGACATGTAAGCAAAATATACACCTAAAAAATCTTTAGGAAAAAAACCCCTCAGGGTTAGGGTATTTGGGTTTTAGGAAGAGAGTATGATGGGATGCGTAGTGCTGTATTTCTTGTGTTCTGTTTCTTTCATAATTACGCTGATTTGTATTTTTTTTCTTTTTTTTAAATTTATTTATTTATTAAAGATTTCTGTCTCTTCCCCGCCACCACCTCTCATTTCCCTCCCTCTCCCCCAGTTAAGTCCCCCCCCTCCTCAGCCCGAAAAGCAATCAGGGTTCCCTGTCCTGTGGGAAGTCCAAGGAACCCCCACCTCCATCCAGGTTTAGTAAGTTGAGCATCCAAACTGCCTAGGCTCCCACAAAGCCAATGCGTGCAGTAGGATCAGAAACCCATTGCCATTGTTCTTGAGTTCTCAGTAGTCCTCATTGTCCGCCATGTTCAGAGAGTCCAGTTTTATCCCAGGCTTTTCCAGACCCAGGCCAGCTGGCCTTGGTGAGTTCCCAGTAGAACATCCCCATTGTCTCAGTGTGTGGGTGCACCCCTCGCAGTCCTGAGTTCCTTGCTCGTGCTCTCTCTCCTTCTGCTCCTGATTTGGACCTTGAGATTTCTGTCCGGTGCTCCAATGTGAGTCTCTGTCTCTGTCTCCTTTCATTGACTGATGAAGGTTAATATTCAGGAGGATGCCTATATGTTTTTCTTTGGGTTCTTCTTATTTAGCTTCTCTGGGACCACTAATTATAGGCTCAATGTCCTTTGTTTATGGCTAGAAACCAAATATGAGTGAGTACATCCCATGTTCCTCTTTTTTGGGTCTGGCTTACCTCACTCAGGATAGTGTTTTCTATTTCCATCCATTTGTATGCAAAATTCAAGAAGTCCTTGTTTTTTACTGCTGAGTAGTACTCTAATATGTATATATTCCATACTTTCTTCATCCATTCTTCCATTGAAGGGCATCTAGGTTGTTTCCACGTTCTGGCTATTACAAACAATGCTGCTATGAACATCGTAGAGCATATACTTTTGTTGTATGATAAGGCCTCTCTTGGGTATATTCCCAAAAGTGGTATTACTGGGTCCAGGGGTAAGTTGATCCTGAATTTCATCATATTTTTCTAAGGCCATTTGTACAGCGATTAATTCAGCCACCTGAGAAGATTTAGCATTAACAGGCTGAATATCAAAATCAGGAGGGGAGGCTACCAAAGCTCTCCAGGTGGAAGACCCACCAGTAAACACACTCCATACCCCTACCAGAGGTAGCAAAAAAATAACTTTAGGGAACCATACCAGATGATCTTTGAAAAAGGTGATCAACTTATCAGAAGGATAATGATTATCAAACCTGCAGGGATTAGTACATAAAAACAAGGTCCAATCTTCAGGAAAACTTTGCAGCCAAGTTATTTCTGCCTTGGTATATGGTGTAATAACGTTATCAGGTAACATTCCAAAGGTTTGCAAACTAAGTTTATGCCCTTTCTGAATATTACGTAGCACAGCAGATGGATAAGAGATAACAATTTTGACAGGTGACACATGTTCATGTACCCATAGGATGGGTTCTTGCTGCCAAAAAAACTCCAATAGAACTGTGCTGAGAGGGAAAAATTATCAACAGCAGTGGCAGACTATAGTCAATATAATGAATATGAGCAGAGGCAAGCTTTTCCTCAATTAAAGTAATTCATTGCCTTGCCTGAGGTGTCAACCTATGAAAGGAGGTTGGATCTGGATTCCCCTGTAAAAAGTCAAAAAGTTGTTTTAAGACTCCAGTAGGAATTCCCAGACTGGGCCGGACCCAAATGAGGTCTCTAAGCAATTTTTAAAAATCATTTAAAGTTTGTAGTTTATCTAAGCAAAGAGTAACTTTCTGTGGTTTTACTCCTCTCTGCAGCAGCTTATGCCCCAAGTATTGATATGTAAACTGTTGTTGTACTTTTTCAGAAGCAATCATCAACCCAGCATGTGCTAGGCATTCTTGCAAGTCAGCAAAAGCCTCAAGGACTATATTTGTGTCCTGTCCAGATAATAGGATGTCATCTATATAATTAATGATATACAGTTGAGAATATTTATGCCTTATTGGGGCAATAACATGAGCCACAAACATTTGGCAGATAATAGAACTATTTGCCATGCCCTGGGGTAACGTTACTCATATACGGTTCTTTGAAATTTATAGACAGTACACTGAAAGCAAATTTTTCAGAGTCTTTTGGATGCAAAGGAATGATGAAAAAACAATCCTTCAGGTCAATAACTAAAAGATGGTATCTTCCGGGAATACCCACAGGCTGAGGAAACCCAGGTTGAGTTGTCCCCATAATTTCCATACATTCATTTACTGCTCTAAGATCTCACAGCAGCCTCTACTTACCAGGCTTTTTCTTATTTTTTTTCTTTTTTCGAGACAGGGTTTCTCTGTGGTTTTGGAGCCTGTCCTGGAACTAGCTCTTGTAGACCAGGCTGGTCTCAAACTCACAGAGATCTGCCTG
>NW_004949144.1:2410071-2423810 GCF_000317375.1 Microtus ochrogaster
TAGAGCTAAAGGGCCAAGCGGTGATTAAATGAACACAGTGTCCGTGTAATTATTTCGGGTAGAGCTAGCCATGTGGGCGGCCGGGTGCCGGGACGCAGCCTGCCGCTCCTATTTCTACATAGCTCCACCTTGACTCTCCCTAAGGGCAGAAACAATTACCTGACCCATCATGTGAGTGTCATCAATGTCTCTGCATTACCAGATAAAGTCATTTAAATTCCCATTGTTGTGGTGTCGTATAGTCTCTTGACAGTATTTGTTAGCATTTTCATAGGCCAATCACTTTATGACCAGCATAGCTGAGTCCACATCCCCAAAAATATGACTTCCCATCCAGTCAACAAACTCAGAATAAGGTTCTGAAGGTCCTTGAAGGACCTTAAACAGTTGTTCTCCTGCTCCTTTGTTAGGTAAAGGTTTCCATGCTTTACCGCAGGAGGATCATAAGTGATCTGTGCTGCTAAACCAGCATACTATCTTGCACCAGTTAACACATCAAGGTTATGCTGGGAAAACCCACAGTGGCATTACTCAGTGCAGTATTTTTGCAGTTTTCCTGCATTTTGCCTCTCCATAACAAATAATCTCCCCCTGAAAGACAAGCCCTGAAAAGTTGCACCTAGTCACCAGGTGTAAGTTTGAGTTCCACAAAGGATTCCAATAAAGCCACAGTGAAGGGGGCATGAGTTCCATAGGCTAAAACTGCTTCTTTTAATTGTTTAATGTCCTTAAAGGCCAGGGGGTTATGTTGCCTGCTCCTCTGTCTTTGCAGATCAGTAATTTCCACAACAGGATAAATTTGCCTTTCTCCACTTAGATTATTTAGTCTATTTTGAATCTCTCAGATTTCTGCCTCTAAGTCTATAGGGGCAGAAGCAGCAGCACAAGGATTTGTAGTGGCAAGGCATGGATTTTGAGGCAGAAGTCTCATGGAGACATCTCTGATTGCTCTGTTGGACCCCAGTGTCCAATTACTGAGGAGAAGGAGTCGCCCCAAGAGACCATCTCTCAATATCACAGCTGATGTAACAGCATGAGGATCTTTTTTTTTTTTTTTTTTTTTTTGAGGATCTTATTAATTCTGTCATGACAGGGTCTTCCAGCAGTCGGGAGGCTAGAAGACCCTGAATGTCTGGTACAGGCTATTTTTAAAGGGAAAAACCACGGAAGGAAGGGGTATCTGGGGGTTGTTCTTTAACTATTATGATTGGCTTATTCAGAAAGGCTATTACGAATAATTGGCTGGAGAGTGGTTGCCAGATCAGATGAGGTAAAGGGAAACTTCTGAGGGTCACTTAGCCCTTTCTTCAGGGACTAAGTCAAAAACATCAGTAACTGAGTCAACACCTAAGGGTAATCTTGCCCCTATTCAGGGAGATGGAAAGTTCCCAACATCTCAGTACGTGCATGCATAGCTGTTATGTCCTTGGTTCCCAGGGGAGGAAGGGAAGTACTGAGAGTTGTCAGAAATGGCTTCAGAATTGTCTTAAAGTTCTACAGCTCCCTTCCTTTCTTCTTTTTCTAACTTCTTTTTTATCAGTGCAATCTCCTTTTCTAAAATTTCTTCTTCCTCTTCTATATCCCTTCTAGTACTCTTAACTTCCTGATCCTCAAAACTCTTAATAGAACTCGCAGATTCCACCGCCTGAATCTCCTCAAAGGTTTTGTCCAAATTCTCTAATTGCTCTTTTATTTTTACATCATCACTGAGAAGAGCATCTCTGACTAAGTGCCACAGTGAGAATATTGCTATGGAGAATTCTTCTGGCCCTCAGTCTTTCAATGCTTTTTGAAGGTCAGCCTTTACCTGCTCTCAATCAGTAATGTTACAGCCCCCTGCTTGTAGAAACCAGGGACTAAACTCTCTCAAAAAATTAGGCAATAAACTACCTTTCACAAAATAAAACTGTCTTAAAGAACTCTTGTGCTGTCTAGTTTTAATACCGGTGCCTTCCTTGCCTTGCTTCTTTAAAAGAACTATCAATTGGCCTGTCAATTGGCCCATCATTGCTGAATTACTAGCACCCATTTTCAATTCACCCTCACCACTCAATTTCTTACCTGCTGGCCAGCCTTCTGAGGGCACCCTCTCAGAGATCCCTACTTCCCAATCTTGCTGATGGGTCTCTGACTGTAATTTCTGATTATCCCAGTGGTGCCTCCAATTGTAACACTGGATGCTGTGTTATCCCCTTGGTACAGTTTGTGTGCCACTATACCATACACAAGCCAGGCAAGGGCCTGGAGATTGAAAGAACACACAAGAGACCTGGGTCATTTTAAAGATCAGCCTAATGCATTTATTCAACCTTGGGGAAATCCTTATATACCTAGCTGCTAAACAAGGAATTCCCCCAGGCAGGTGGGAAATTGCCACACCCAGATGGAGTAAACAACGCCCAATAGCTAATTACCAGGCAAGGCAGAGGGAGCATAGGAAGAAACAGAATTGTTCTAGGTGGCTGACCAGAGACTGTCCTCAAGATGAAGAACCCCAGGAGCAGGGGTAGACCCAGGCCCTACACCTATCCATCTCTCACCCACCACATGGCTTCCTGCCTAGGACCTGGCTGCCTTTGTGGCATGCTGTAGTCTCAGGACCCACTGTCTGCTGCCACTAGGAGACTTACATTGTGTGTGGTCTCATGTCCCGCTGCCCACAGTTGCCACTCAGGGACCTGCAACATTTTACTTCAACCATTACATTGGTGCCATCAGACTCAGTAGCCCCCCGCCCCCACTCCTCTCCCTGGGTCAGGATCTGGGATTGATTATTTTTTCCACAACAACAATGTGTTCTATCTGCCTGAGCACTGATCTCTATTTACACCAGCAGCTTCGGTGGTGAGTTTTCCCCTTCTATCCCCCAACTACAGACTTCATGGCTACAGTTGAACCCTTCGTTGCTTTGCATAGCTAAAAACGTGACCAGATGACCCAGGGTCAGTCCTCCCGTGCTAGCATTGCACACACTGTGTGGTGCATTTGTCTTGGAGTCCAGGATTCCTGGGGTTTTTCTTTCTACTGCTTTTCCTTTTCAGACCACTCATCAGTGGTCCCATTGTGAGAGACTGCTTGGAGTGGCATCTAGCCTCTCTGGCTTCTGAGTCACCCAGACTGGAGCCAGTCAAGTTTTAACACCATACCTGCAGATAAAGTGCACTCTTCTACAAGCCTTGTGGCGTTTGCCACCATTTCACACCACACCTATAGAGAGGAGACGTCCCTGTATAAGACTTGTGATATCACCGTTTTCATGGATTTTCACGTTTTCAGCTATGGTATAAACCCTCACTCAGCTGATGGCCCACCTGCTCCACTGACTCCACTTTTTCTCAAACTGTCCCTGCCACTGCTACTGCTGTCAACAAGATTGGTTGGATCCATGGGGCATCTGTTTTCAATTCCAACCTGACTACGGCTTGTAGCATGGCGGCTTGGCAACAGGGTGGATCACACCTCTAGGTCTCTCTTTCATATAACATGTGGCCCCTGCCACTTTGACTGAGGTCAGATGACTTTACCACCATCTTAACTGAGGTAAGGTGTCTTCACTGCATCAGGTGACCAAGTCTTATTATCTCTAGCAGCTTAGAAAATGTGGTTTTTCCATACAACATGTGACTGCCACCATTTTAACTGAGATCAGGTGACCTTACTGCCATCTTAACTAAGGTCAGGTAACTTCACTTTCATCTTAACTGAGATCCAGGTCAGGTGACTAAGTCCTACCATCTTTACTGAAGTATACCCTGTGTGTTCCCCAGGTTTACTTATGTTTTTGTCTCTAAATTCCTCTTGCTGACTCTGTTGCATGTGTGTTTTGTGCAGTGGCATGCCTTTGGTAGGACCCACCAAGAGCATCCACTTCATCCAATTTTTGTTCACTCTGTGTGTGTATGTTCATACATGTAACTTAAATGCACCCATGTTTATTGATAAATGTCATAATTGTCTGTTCATTGCATCTCATTTCAGACTACAAAAGCAATAAGTCTCGTGTTTTAAACTGGTATGTACTTTTTATTATCTTACAAAAAATATAGTATATTTAGTACAACCCTGCTTTACCTGTTAAGTTGAGAGCCAGTACAGACAAGCTTGGACCCAGCTCTCCAGGAAGATTCTACCCTGTGGCTGTACCTGATAAATAGCCCTCAGCTGCTCAGAGATCTGGTTAATATGGAATTTAATATTTAATTATTAAAAGACTTTTCATAACAAAAAGAGACACATTAGCCCCTAGCAGTCACACTCTATTTCCTCTAAAGAAGATAGAAGACAAATGGGCATAAAATAACATTTATCTGTACTTTGTTCCAATTGCAAAATTTACCCTTGGGCAAAACTGCCTTTAATATAAACTGAAGGTTTTCAGACAGTATACAGAATCACTGGAATCAACAGCCTAGCTGCTCAGGTCAAGACTTAACTTCCTACATATTTTTTAGCTCATAGGATCTTCTGGAGACTGACAGGCCCTGTGCTAAATAGAAAAAGTCAAATATGACCTTCAGTGACTATGAAGGACCCTGAGGAGTAGCTCTAGGTGCCAACCAAGTAAGTTCTCTGTTGTTTTTAAATCAATAACTCAAGTAAAATTTTATCCTTTTCAAAGATCTCTGTTGAAGTTTGACAGCTGAGAGTTTTTGCCAGTTTAAAAGGACAGCTTCACCAAGCAAATTTTAGCAAAATACAAATACAAGTTATTAAAGCATGTACCTACAAGTTATAAAGATGTGAAGACAAGTGCACATTATCAAATTTCTCTCTCATGCTGCCTTTCATAGTCTTAAAAATACTTACATTATGCAAAACCCTCTATCACAGTCAATCTGACATAATTATGTTGCTGTTTACATAATACATATGTATAAGACTTTCCACAAACCCAAAAACTTTCTTGTGAGTTGCAGGGAGCCAAATTGAAGGATCTCCCTTAAACAGGCCAGATACACCATTCTCAATTCCCTGTCCCTAACTTTTTCCCCTAAATTTAACTTTCTCCTGGGTTCTGCCAATACCTTATACAGGTGCAAGAGACACCAGACATTTCCATATCACAAACACCAGACTGAACAAAGAAACCAGCTACCTCAGGATGTGACCAGCACCCAGTTTTCTCAGGTCCCCCCCCCCAAAATGACACCCACAAATAAGTAGGAAGCAGTCTTGAGAATCCACTGTCCCAATTCCTTTAACCTGTTGTGCCTAACCTCCTGCCTTCTTATAAAAAAAGAGATGGGAATGTAATTGTCTGTCCTGTCCCTTGAAGGGAGAAGCCATGCCCACCCCTTACCCTGTCTGCTGAGGCAAGCTGATCTTCAGCTTCCAGCCTGAGTTCCTTCCTTTATGTCTCTCTCTCTCTCTCTCTCTCTCTCTCTTTCTCTCTCAAAGAGGCAGTTTCTGTCTCTCCCTTATCTCCATTTCTCTCCTTCCCCCCTCTCTGTTTCTGTCTCTCTACCTTTCTCTTTTCTTTCCCCTTCTCTCTTTCCCTCCCATAATCCACTAAATAAATATACAATCTCACTCTGCATGGCATGACTATCTGTCTCAGTCTCTCACCCACCATGTGGCTTCCTGACTGGTACCTGACTGCCTTTGTGTCCTGCCATGGTCTTGGAACCCACTGCCCACTGCCTGGTGCCACTTGGGGACCTGTGAAATTTTACTTAAGCTATTATAGCAGTGACTTGATCCAGGAAGAACTTCATTTAAAAGTTTAAAAGACATGATGAAAGTGTAAGTGTGAGGATAATTAGAAGAAAAGGAGGGGTCAAGAAGATGAGCCTGATTGTGAGGGAACCCAAAACACTTCCACAGCAGCAGGCTTGTCATTGAACTTTTTCTCTGGTCCTTAAGTCTCAAGCCAGTTTAGATTCATTGATACAGAAGCAGCACTGTTCCTGGAAGGGGGGTGGGGGCACAAATTCTACCTTTATCAGTAGTCACGAGACCTAGTTCTCTTTAAGTTTGGATCATGGCATCAACCAAAGAATCAATCTGGAATTTCTTTAAGGTTTTCTGAGAGCTGGTGTGACAGAGAGGTTAACTGATTTAAATAAGCCCTCATCCCAGCTTTTTCAGTTCTGCACAGCAGTTGAAAACATAGCACATACAACAGACATTATACACAGTATACAGAACTTCATAATTCTCATAAATGCATCATTTCCTTATATGTTTACTATATTATTGTTCAATATTTTAGATGTGGACTTTTGAATTTGACTTTTTATATCACTTCTGTGAGCTAAACTCAAACTGAGATATATACAGTTAGAGTTTTTTCCCAAATCAATTTTCTCAGTCCAATTGAAACAAAAGCCAGTTTGGCTAATTTTCTTTCTATTGTAGAATGATGGCTTCCAAATATATCTGACCACTACCATGTAATGAGAGCATCCATTAATCAAAGAGTGAAATCACACAGCAGCTGAACTAAATTCTCTGCCTGACATGGATATCTTCACATATCATCATATTTTAACTATGAATCAAAATTAAGTAAGCATTTTGCATCATAGTACAATTATGAAGCATACATGCAGATCCATACATACACACAATAACAAAAATTTACTATGTGTGAAATTATTTTCAGCCAAAAATGCCTATGCTAATTCTTCCTAGAGAAATCCATTTCATGACACACTACGGTGCAACTCTTTTGCCACAACATTAAAAGTATAGTTTATGAATTTCTATGTAGTGGCCTGAGAGATGGCTTAGGGGTAAAGGTGCTTACTGCTCTTCCAGAGGACCCAGTTGAAGTTCCAGCACCCACAGGGCAGTTCACAACCATTTGTAATTCCAGTTCCAAGGAATCTGATGCCTTCCTCTAAACTCTGTGAGCTCCTACATGCACATGGTACACATACATACTCTCAAGTACACACATAAAACAAATAAATATTTTTTATAAAAATTCTATTAAAGTGTGTACATGTGAAAAAAGACAGAGAAAAAGAAAGTCTATGTATTCCAGACTGACATTTACAAATATCTTATCTTTAAACCTGAGAAGTTAGTCTATTTTTTGTCCTTTAAAAATCAGTTCTAAATACACACATACACATACACACACATACACACACAAAAACATACATACACATTCTTATAAATTGGTGATATCTGCTTGAACATGAAATGTTTCAACCAAGTTTGAAATTTTTTTTCTGACCCTCTCAATAATTTATAAACTAAATCAAAATTACAAAATTTAATTTTCAATGAAATATATGAGAATGGAATATTCAAATTAGATAATTTAATACTCGCATATCAGGATTTAAACAAAGCCATTTGTGCACTTCCAGATCTTCTCCACTGGTACATAGTTTAGTCCTATAACTATTCTTTTCACTTTAAGAAGTTCTGAATGAATCTTCAATCAAAGATTAGAGTGAGAGACTTTGCTGTGGAACAATGAGTTTGTACCTTGTAAAATTTGTCAGTTGTATTGCTTTAATAAAATACTGATTGGCCAATAGCTAGGCAGGAAGTATAGGTTGGGTGACGAGGCAGGAAGTATAGGTGGGGTGAAAAGAACAGGAGAATTCTGGGAAAAAGGAAGGTCAGTTTGCAGTTGTCATCCAGACAGAGAAGAAACAACATGAGAATACCTTGCTGATAAAAGGTACCAAGCCACATGGTAACACAGACAAGAATTATTGGTTAATGTAGGCTATAAGAGTAAATATGAAGCCTGAGCTAATACGCCAACCAGTTTGTAATTAATGTTGATTTCTGTGTGTTTCTTTGGGACTGAATGGCTGTAAAACCAGATGGGACAGAAATCTGTGTCAACAAATGATGTCCAACATGAACAATTCCATCCACATAAAACCTGAAAGAGCTTGGCAACTAATTCTTGAAGCAAAAGAATAGTGTTAAGCATGTGCTGAAGCAAAGACCTGTATTTTGAGACCTGTATTTTGTTTATGCGATCTTAAGTTCACAAGTAAGATATTCACCTTTGCAGAGCAAGTTCCAGATGTAGGAAATCAACCTAGTGAGATCTGCAGGCCCCAGGCTTTAGAAGAAATTAGCATTTCCTTTGTTAGTTAACAGTCACAGACCTCAGCATTTCCTTATCAGCTCTATCACAAAGCACTTAAATGATGTATATGAAGAGCTGACAGCATGCTTCTTGGTGGTTGGTGTCAGGGACTTTGAAATACCATAGAGTTGTAACAATAAACATGGCTACAGTCAGTACCTCCACCATGAGTCTAGACTCTCAAAAAGCTAATGAACAGGGTGGATCTAACTGTCAAGTTATGGCTTTAATTCTAGCCATATCATTTAGCAAATTAAAGACTCACGTGATCAGAAATAGAGAGATAAACAGTAAAAATAAATTCAGATGAAAATAATCCTATAAATAGTTTAGAGTGTGTTTAAAATATATGTAGGCTTGGGAGAGAAAAGAAAAAAGAGAAAATCCATAAAAACAAAGAAAAAAGAAATAAAGAGAGTAATTGGGTATGGTGGCATACATCTTTAATCCCAGCATTTGGGAGGCAGAAGCAGGCAGATTCTGTGAGTTCAAGCACAGCCTGGCCTACAGAGTGAGTTCTAGGACAGCCAAAGATACACAAAGAATCCTTGTCTCAAGAAACCAAAAATTAAAAATAAAAATAAAAAAAAATAGAGTTTAAAATAAAGCCATGTAAAATTGGAAATACACAGAGAGTCTGAATACTGTATGGTATTGTGTTGTCTTTGAATTGTTGAATGCTGAGGAAGGAGCAATAGCTACCAAAAGACATTTGATTATAAATGGTGCTGGATCAATTCAACATATATATTTTGAAAATGTCTTGACTTCCAAATTTAAGTCAAAAGTTATGTTACCTTAGAGAAGAGGTTTGATTTTATTTCCACAAAAAATTAGAGAGTGTGGAACCATTCTGGGTTAAGAAAATGAGATTTGACCGAGGAAGAACCCCTGAGAAATCTCGACAGGAATGAATGGTCCCTATGTATGAGCTCTACATTCAGAAAAGTTTCAAGACTGCTGGCTGAGATGATCAGCCTCACAGAATATTGCAGTCAGGACTTGAACATAACTCAAAATTTTCTTTAGGTTCCTGGAAGAATATCAGTGCCTAGAAAACTACTCCCACATTTTCCAAAAAATGGATTATGAATGTTTTTCTTTGTTTAGAAGTTTGGTTACAAGTTGTTATATATGGACAATAGTCAGAAAGAAAGCTAAACAAAGGAGATTAGATTCAGAGATCTTGTTTTGAAGAAGGGGGGGGGAAGTGCTGTGTGACAATGATCTTATACCCCGTAAAGATCTGTAAGTTTATTGCTTTAATAAAATGCTAATTGGCCAGTAGCTAGGACATTTAAACTGCCTCCCTCCCCCCGAAAACAGATGTGTAGTTTTCTAGGCTTTATTTTTCATATCCTCTCTGTGGGGCTAGAAAATCATCCAGGAGTGTTTTGTCCATAAAACCTGGGCATTTTCTAACTCAGTTTATTTGTTCTGACTTGGACTGCTAAGTCTCCTGAGAGGATAATCTGGGTACAAAAACTTTTCTCTTTTCTCTCTTCCTTGTTACAATCACTCTTTCTTTCTCCTAAATAAATAAGCCCTTTGGGGTTATCTGTGATACTTGTGGTAGTTTGAAAGAACATGCTCCTCAAAGGGACAAACACAGTTAGGATGTATGGCTTTGATGAAGTATGTGTAGCCTTCTTGGCAGAATTGGGTCCCTGTAGAAGTGGGATTTGAGTTTAAGTATATGCTCAAGGCATGCCCAGTGCCTCAATTCACCATCTGTTGCCTGTCAAGCAAGATGTAGGATTCTCAGCTCCAGCACCATGTCTCCCAGTACATCTGCATGTCCCACCATGATGAAAATGGTCTAAAACTCTGAAACTGTAAGCCACCACCTCAATTAAATGTTTTCCTTTAGAAGAGTTCCCATGGTCAGGTTTTATTTTGAAAGCAATGGAAACGCTAACTAAGACAAAAATATAATGGCAGTTTCCAAGATCAATACAGTAGTATGTCAGTATATAGGGAAGTTTTCATATAATACAGGCTACTAATGGTTAATATCTAATACCAATTGTCCTGTCAAGCCTCCATGCTTTCTTGACTACTAAGAGAACATACACAGAAACACAAAGCTGCCTGAACACTTCACTGCAGGAGGGAGTGCATTGGTCTCTTAGGAACTAGAAGGCACATTGTGTCCCAGGAGCCTTGGACTCACACCTGAAAACTTCCTGACACATGCCTCTCAAGACAGTTAAGGTCTAAGTGTCCAGGAAACAAACCAGCATCCTCTGCCAACAATTAATGCCTTGTTAAAGGTGAGTAGCTTTGCCTCCAACCCTTTCTAAATGCTCTCTTTATATAATTTTTATCTTATTATTGATCAAACAAAATCTTCAATATAGAATTTATTGTTTATATTAACAGCTCAAAGGACTATACTAATAAAAAATAAGTCAGCTTCAAAATCAGATAATGACAGACACTGGAGTCTCTTCCTTCAGGAGAGTACTCTGCTACTATCTCATTCAGGTTCTTTGGAGAAAAAAGAAGCCAAACCAACAAAATGCTATAATCTTATTTGGCTTCCTTTAATAAGCGTAATTTTTTTTTAAATCACTCCACTTGTCCTCCTGAGAAAGCCAACAAGGGCTGATAAAGTTTCCCAAGCTCTTCCCTAGTTTCCCAGAGGCTGGCATCTAGGATTCCTGCCTGCTCCAAATAGGTTTCATTGCTTTGTCTCACTGGGAACTAATGTGCTAAATTGTAATTCAGCTTGGAGCATGGAGCTCTGTAAGCTCCTCACTTAAATATATCAAAACTGACTTCACTGACTGGGAGACAGACAACACCTGCTTCTTCAGGCTATCAGACTTCTTGAGCTGATTTACAAATTCAAATGGTGATTCTCCAACATTCATAAACGATTTTCTTGACTGTTTCTTCTATTCTGCACTGAAAATCTGTCTCTCCCTCTCTATCTCTATATGGATGAGGCTACCTGAACTCCTGGTTTGTTTACAAAATCTCAGGGTAGCCTGCAGGAACTTCCAGTTAGGGCATCCAAAACTAAGTCATAACAATAAGGATGTCTTCTCCAGGTTGTAAACATTTTAGATGGTTTTTCAGTTCGATTGGAGATGCCCACAAAAACTAGATAAACCTTGTTGTATAAACGCTTATGAATTCTTTGCACCTTTGCTTGATGCTTTCACTTTGGCCTGAGTCTCTGCCCCTCCTCCCTGCTCTCTGTTGATAACTCTTTAACTTCCTTCCTCTACTCTGTCCTTCACTCCCCCCCCCCCACCATACCACGCTCCATGCTTAAAAAAAAATACCTTCCTGCAGTGGACTATTTCATTTAAAAAGCTTTTTTGTCTTCTTGTTAGTATGTCCATAAGAACGGAAATGTGGCCCCAGTGTACTTGATTTTTGACTGTGTTTTTGAATGTCTGAATTTGTGTGTTCTGCATGTGTTGCTGGCAGAAGCTCAGACATGCACACAGCTGGCTGTTTCCTTTTCTATGTTTCCCAATATTCATAATTCATTTGAAATAAAGCTTTCTGTCTTTTCACTAATACAACAGTTATTATGCTTTCTTAATGCACCTATTATAGTCCATAATGCACTAAAAGGATATATAAAGTTGTCAGTCTCCCTATATATTGTTTTTATGATTAAAAGGTTTCATGTCAATACCATAAGAACTTTAGATAAAAATTATTTTTACGCTAAATATAACAGGGACAAAACATAAAATTCTAGATCTTTAAAAACTACTAACTTATAAACTTAAAAATAAATTTACTTTATTTGAAACTATTAGAAATATTTCCTAACATGAGTCTCTGCTGATGCAAAATTCCCCATCAAGCCAAATCAAAACAAGCCAAATTAAGAAATATCCAGGTTTAATGGGAGTTCTGTGCTCTTGGGTGGCCCCAAGGGGGAACCGAAAGGCCCCAAATTCTACCACCAACCACTGGGAGGAAGGAAAAGAGATCATGTGTTCCTCTTTTAGGAGTTCATTTAAATTCTCTGTGGAAGTGGTCCTGACCTCCCCCCACCCCACCAGGGAGGGGTCAGGACTTGGCCTGCTGGGATTTGGAGTCCAGACCAATACAACTCTCAGGCCCGGGGGCTGGGATAGATGTTAGGGGCTGGGATTTATGCTCCCAACTTAACAGAAACTTTTGAGGATAATTAGGAATGCAGGTTGAAGTGTGCTTAGTAATGTCAATAATTCCTTACTTAATCCCCAGGCATTTAAAATGTTTACGTTTCCCATATTCAACATAACAGTGCCATACCTCTAACTGGCTGACAGTGCCTTCTTTGTTCAGATTACTCTTTTGGGTCATTCACATTAGATTAGATTTCTTATACTAGATTTAAAAATCATTTACTTTGTTATCAAATTCCAAATAGAGGAGAGCTCACCAAACAGGTTTCAAAGTAACTTTTAATATTCTTTTGACTAAAGAAACAACTACGTTGACTGTTTTCAATAATCTATCATGTATGTCTCTTTTTTGTTAATTTATTATGAATACAACATTCTACCTTCATGTATGCCTGAACGCCTGAAGAGGGCAGCAGATCTCCTAGATGGCTATAAGCTACCAAATGTTTGCTGTAAAAACTCAGGACCTCGGGAAGAGCAGCCAGTGCTGGTAACCTCTGAGGCATCTCTCCAGGCCTCACCTACATCTCTTGATTAACTAAATAGAAAAATATTTTAGGGTATAAAGCTTTTTGGGAATATAAAGGTTTAATTAAATGATTTTGGGGGACTTAAAAATGAGGTCTAGATACATAAAATAATAAAATGTGTTCCAGGTTTCCTTTCCCTTCTATGATATTGTTACATTAAGATTTCAAAAGTTCAATGTTTAACATTAATGAAATTCTAAATAAACTGATACAATAATGATGCTCACTATTCAGCCATAAACTCAGGATTCTATATTCTCTGGTCATTTCTTAAATATACACAAAAATGTTTCTGATTTTAATGGAGGCATCTTCCTGATTTACATATATCCAATCTCCTAAACAAATAAAAATAAATATTACTGCTTTTAGCTAAACTTATTTTTAGGTTTCTAAACATCTATTATGACTCACAAAAAAATGAGTCCTATTGTCTTTTCTATAGCATGGATTTCAATACAGACTACAAATAATAATAATAACATATCTGTCATTTTTGCCTATAAAGAAAGTTCTTATAAGCTTCAAGTGATCAGTTACAATCAACCAGCATCATCACAGGTCAAAATGAATTCAGATAATGATGGAGGAAGGTCATTGGTTAATAAAGAAACTGCCTTGGCCCATTTGATAGGCCAGCCCTTAGGTGGGTGGAGTAAACAGAACAGAATGCTGGGAGGAAGAGGAAGTGAGGTAAGATGCCTCAGGCAGACATGATGCAGCCAGCCACCAAGTCAGACATGCTGAATCTTTCCCAGTAAGTGCACCTCGTGGTGCTACACAGATTATTAGAAATGGGCTAAATTAATACGTGAGAATTAGCCAAGAAGAGGCTAGATATAATGGGTCAGGCAGTGTTTGTTTGTTTGTTTGTTTATTTATTTATTTATTTTGCTTTTTCAAGACAGGGTTTCTCTGTGGTTTTGGAGCCTGGCCTAGAACTAGCTCTTGTAGACCAGGCTGGTCTCGAACTCACAGAGATCCGCCTGCCTCTGCCTCCCGAGTGCT
>NW_004949144.1:2423910-2426344 GCF_000317375.1 Microtus ochrogaster
TCCCAAGTGCTGGGATTAAAGGCGTGCGCCACCACTAGCTCTTGTAGACCAGGCTGGTCTCGAACTCACAGAGATCCGCCTGCCTCTGCCTCCCGAGTGCTAGGATTAAAGGCGTGCACCACCACTGCCTGGTGCCAGGCAGTGTTTAAAAGAATACAGTTTCTGTGTAATTATTTTGGGGTGTAAGCTAGCCAGGCGGCCGGGAACCAGATGGCAGGAACGCAGCCTGCAGCTCCATCAACAAGATAAGTATTACTTCTCAACAGTTTATTTTCCAGCCTGCCTATTTGAATTGTCTTTGGGAGGGGACTTGTTGTTACTCCCTGACCTGGATTGTCCTCTGTCATATGATAAAATTGTACACTCAAATTCCAAATGTGCACCTAAGAAAAAATGTTTCTTCTTTGAAATTCCTTAATTTCATCTTCTGCCATTAATGTACATTTACTTCTCTAGATTCATAATCATGGAAAGAGTTGCAGCTTGCTCTGTCACCCTCTTGGTCAGCAGCCTCCTCTCTCTGCAGCCCTGTTCCAACCTCACAACTCACACTCTGGGGGATTCTTCTGTACTCTCCTGGCCTTCTCTCAGCACAGGGTTCTGTTGCTTGTTTTTTTTCTTTTTTTCCTAAAGACACAAAATTGGGTGGGTAAGGATGGATCATGTATTTTTTGGAATCAGCAAGAGTGGAAATAGGATCAAAATAATTTGAAGAAAATTCTCAAAGAATAAAAAACATTAAGAATAAATTTGAGGAGTTTGAATTGGGAAAAGGTATAAATCCCAAATTACTTGGATGCTTCCTATAATATGTGTGAACCATTTGTTTTTATAGTCATAATTTACTTTTTCTTTATTTGTTGTGTGAAACATTGTCTCTCCCTGAACAAGATTGGTGATCAACTGGTGTGAGAGGTCCTTCTGTCTATGTATTTATTTTATTGGTTAATGAATAATGGAAATGTTTTGGGCCTATAGCAGAGCTATAGGGAAACAGAGCTAGGTGGGGGAAAACTAAACAGAATGCTGGGAGGAAGAAGGCAGAATCAGAGAGACACCATGGAGCTCCCAGAGTCAGAATTGCCAAAACTTTGCCGGTAAGCCACTGCCATGTGGCAAAACACAGATTAGTGGAGATGTGTTAAATTAATATGTAAGAGTTAGCCAATAGGAAGCTAGAGTTAATAGGTGACAGTAGTGATTTAAATAATACAGTTTTTGTGTGATTATTTCAGGTCTAAAGCTGGGCGGCCGGGAACTAACAAGTGGCTCCCTGCTCGAACAAGCCCTGGTCATCCTCCTGTCTCTGTCTCCTGTAGACCCGAAATAACAGAAGTGTAAGAAGAGCCATGCTTGGCTTTTTATATGATTGTTGAGAATTTGAATTCAGGTGCTTGTGTTTTGACAACAAAACTCTTCCCCATTGACCTATCTCCCTAGCCCATATAAACACAAGCCATGCATGGTGGCACAATTCTTTAAACCCAGGACTTGGGAACCAGAGAAAGAGAGATCTCTGAGTTCAAGTCCAGCCTGTTCTACATAGTGAGACTCTGTATCAAAAAAAGAAAAGGAAGAAAGAAAAAGATTGGTTTCCCATATGCTGTTTAAATGATTCATTTGACTAGTGATAATTTCCTCTGTCTATAACAAATTTATTTGAACAGCTCACTGGCAGCTTGTAGTGGAATTCCTTAGAAAGGCCAAAGCTCAGGAAAATGTACTCTTCATTTTAGAATTAATTCCACAGAGCAATGGAATAAAACTTGCTCTGTGTTTACTATAAATCAGATGGACACACTGGCAAGATATTTCCCCGAGTTATCTCATTTGAATCTGAGGAGTTGGTATGAGAAGACCTATGTCTTCAAGTCTGTTGTGAACAAGACTATTGGTCAGATAAGGTCATAAACCTATCAAGTTTCTTTTGTGGATAAAGTTTACTTAGTTTAATGATATAAAGTGAACTTTTTTTTGTATACATATACCTTTCTTTGTCAGAACTTAGTTGAAACTAGTTATTCTTACAGCCATAATTGTGACAACATGGTTCATTCCATGGGTCTGCTTTGAAAACTCCTATTTGGACACACTACTAGACCCTGAGGATGTTTTCCACCTATGAGAATGCAGGAAGTAAAACGGATTGCAAGAAAATTTTTTTTTTATCATGGCTAAATGAAAAAGTGATTTAGAAAGTGGTATTTCAAAATGAAATATTCTTTATTCATCTGATATATAATAAAATATAGACATGAAAATAGAATGCACTATTTGAAAGGTATTTGTAGTTTAAGACTGAACAGCAGAATGTATGGTATGGTTACATACCTGTGTGATCCCAGCAAAGGGTCACAGGTTCAGGTCAAGTGCAAGGACCTTATTAAAAATAAAAGCAGGGCGGTGGTGGCGCACGCCTTTAATCCCAGCACTC
>NW_004949144.1:2426444-2428896 GCF_000317375.1 Microtus ochrogaster
CCACAGAGAAACCCTGTCTCGAAAAGCAAAAAAATAAAAAATAAAAAAATAAAATAAAATTTATGTCCAGCAGTGGTGGTGCACTCCTTTGATTCCAGCAATTAGGAAGCAGACAGAAGCAGATCTTTGTAAGTTCAAGGTCAGCCTGGTATACAGAGTAAGTTTCAGAACAGCCAAAGTTACATAGAGAGACCCTGTCTTGAAAACAAAAAAGAAGAAAATTTGTAAAAGACACTCGGATTAAAGTGTTACAACACAACTGCCACCACTGCCTGCTGCTTTTCACCATTGAAGTGCACATTGGATAACTCACTTTGCTGGGCTAATAACCTCATAAGGAAGATGGTCTGCACAAAAACTTCATATCATAAAAGTGGTGTTCACTAACATAAAAGTTGAAGCTTAAGGCATGAGAGACAACACCCATTTTAGAAGCATCAATGTTGTTCTAAATCCCTGTATGTGCCATTCTCCAAGATGATATTCAGTTGTGATGCCAACAAACATTCATTGTCCTTTGATAACAGTGTAGGAAGATGGGAATAGAGCAGCAACTGTAGATATCAGGTTGCAAAGCATTTCTTGACAAAGACTAGAAGGAAGCAAAAGGAATTTGGCTTTGGAGGATATAGCTGTTGGGCTTGCTACAGATCCATCTCCTGTCTGCCTAAAACCTGGCACTGCTGATCCTGTTGCTCAGTTGGTGTATTTTTCGACTCCTCAGAAGGGAAATTTGAAAATAAAACAAAAACAGTAATTCTGCAGAGCCCAAAACTACATTCCCTCCTCAGTGAAGTCTTGCCTGTCTCCACAATTTATTTGTAATATGTAGAAAAAAAAGGGCAGATTCCCTAAAAAATTATCTCTATTACTTTTGTACCTAATCCCTTTTGCATTCTCAGGGTTTAACTTGAACACAGAACCTTTGATATTTTGAAGCCTTCAATATGTATACAAGCATTTAACTGGTGCTTGCTACCCTGGCCTCACTCAGGGTGATTTTCAATTTTCTTTTGAAACAGTTCACATATAAGGAAACCCACTTATTGGTAAATTGATGAAAGGGCTTTAATGATGGACAAGACTGGGTCTGTGATTTACCATTCTGGTATAATGGCTCCATTCAAAATGGCTATGCTCACATCTAAGAAATGTCTTAGCTGCACTCAGATTACAAAACTTTAGAGAAGGTTTCCAATGCCCTTGGGGCCTCTGCTTCTGTGAGCAGGTACAGTCATACACACAGTGGACTGATGGGTCTCAGGCTTGCCTTTCTACAGTGACTTCCTGAAGTTTCAGAGTCCTCATTGCCCTTCTGAGGTTCATTCCACACAGGACATTAATCAATACCAGTATATATTTATCTCACCCATGTAATGGAAAACTATAGATGCAGGAAATTGCTTACATATCATTTCTAGTGGCTGACTTACAAAATTTTGGTACAGGGTGAGACTATTTAACAATCCTTATGGGAGAATCTTCCACTGACATCTTTTATCAGGATGAGAATTATTTTAAGTAGGCACTGTGAAGGCAAATTATTCTCAGTCTTTTTCTTAAAAAATATAGTTAAGGAACAGTCTTTTAAATCAGTAATACAAGAGGCTGTCCTTTAAGCAATAAAGAAGGCAAAGGAAAGCCAGACTGTAGAAAACCCATTGGCTGACTCATCTTATTAACAGCTCTAAAATCTGTTATCATTCTCCATTTTTTGAGTTTTTGTTGTTGTTTGTTTTTGTTTGTTTGTTTTTTTGTTTTCTTTTTTGAGACATGGTTTCTCTGTAGCTTTGGAGACTGTCATGGAATTAGCTTTTGTAGACAAGGTTAACCTCAAACTCACAGAGATCCACCTGCCTCTGCCTCCTGGGTGCTGGGATTAAAGTCATGAGCCACCACTGCCTGGCTTGGTGTTCTTTTTTTTTAAAAACAACGAATATAGGAAATTTCCAAATGCTGTTTGATTCGTCAATATGATGAGCATATAGTTGCTCATGCACCAGCAGTTCCAAAGCCTGCAGTTTCTCTTTTGATAAAGACAATTGTTTAACCCACATAGAATTCTTAGCTAATCATTTTAAAGGTAGGATAATTAGTACCTCTGAGAATTTGACTGTTGTTTTTCTGTGCTTTTGTACTGCCTGAATGGTCGGTATCTGTTTTTTATAGTACCTTACAATATCCTTCTCAGAAACATGAGTTGGTTTATGGTCTGTTTCTGAGTCTGCAGGAAAGTTTATCTGAGTATTCCATTGAAACAAATCATGACCCCATAGATTCACTGCTATGTTGGATACATATGGCCTCAGTCTTCCTCTCTGTCCTTCTGGCACTATTCATTCAAACCATCTCATGCTTTACACAATAAATCCTTTCCTGAGACTCTCTTTGAATGGGATTCTAGGTTTGTCAAGCTGAGAGCTGAAGTTAGTCATTACAATCCCATATATAT
>NW_004949144.1:2428996-2431346 GCF_000317375.1 Microtus ochrogaster
TGATTTTCGAGACAGGGTTTCTCTGTAGCTTTTGGTTCCTGTCCTGGAACTAGCTCTTGTAGACCAGGCTGGCCTTGAACTCACAGATATCCGCCTGCCTCTGCCTCCTGAGTGCTGGGATTAAAGGCTGAGCCACCACCGCCCAGCCAAATCTACAGTTTGTGCTGACCCGTGCGGGGATCGAACCCGTGACTTTGGCATTATTAGCACCACACTCTAACCAACTGAGCTAACTGGCCACTGCTTATTTTCATTTCTCTAGAGGACTTTGCCTGACACAAGTGCCTATTGCTATAGGTACATTTGTTTCTCAAATAAATATATGCTCCTCTTCTGGCCTGAAGTATACAACAGAAGAAGCAGAATCATTTGACTACTTGACCTTTATTCAAGAGCTAAATAAACTAAGACGAGAAAATCAGGAACCTAGAATTAACTCAGTCTTTGTAAAACATATATAATCTACTTAGATTTAATAACTACGACAGGAAGGTGGGTGAAACTAGGGCCACATTCAGAAAGACAAATCTCAAATGCCCATCTGTAGAATCTAGAGGAAGATAAAAGACTGCAAACATGAGTACAGGAATGGGTCTGTCAGAAAGCATAGTGGTTTGGTGACAGTGTGCAAGGGAGGTTTATCAGTCTTCACTGGCAGCAGGAGACACTGCTCCACACAACCAGCTGTAGCTGCCTGAGTGGATCTCAACTTGGGTGGACTTCAACTCTGGTAAAGCTGATGGTCTTGATTTCCACTGCAGAGTAAAAAAAATTCTGATGAGTCAATATCAATCAAAGTTGAGGTTAATTTTTAAAAAATATGAATTGAAATTAAGCATGGGTGTTGGGGTGCAGATAGGGTTTAATTGCAGCAGTGATACATTCTCTATGGTGAAGCATGACCTGACAAAAGAGGTACATCCCATATCTCTACTAACACTTACATGATTATTTTAAAAAGTTGACTTATGTACTTATATTTTAAGTGCATGAATGTTTTGCTGCATGTATGTTATGTACCATATGTTTGAAGTTCTAATGGAGGGCAAGAGAGGTCATCAGATCCTCTGGAACTGGAATTATAGATGGTTGTGATCTGCCTTGTGGACTCTGGGAACTAAATCTGGGTCATCTGCTAGAGTAGCCAGCAATTTTAACCTCTGAACCATCTCTCCAGCTTACACAATTTTGGAGCTTACACTGCTCAAACAATTTAAAATTTTTAAGTGGTTTTATCTCAGGAAATTTTTCTAGTCAACAGCTCATAAGGTGTTTGTTTTCTGGGATGTATTGTGCCAGGTGTACATAGTGAGAAGTCACCAGGAAGTTCTTTGCCTATGTTGTAGCTATAAACATGTCCAATCTACCTTGTGGTGTTCTCAGAAACTGTTTATGGGTGAAAGAGAAGGTTAAATCCCATGGTGACTTATGATTTCCTTCTAATGTGGTTCCTACCACTTTAATATGTTTATTTGAAACATATCTATTAGAAAAAGACTGTTGTCTGTATGGGGTTAGTATTCACAGCATGTTTTTGTTAGCTGTGCTGAAATTCTTGACTCAGACACTGAGAGAATTGAATTCAGAGTTCAAAGTGAGTTGTCATTTCCTTGCTGTGTCTCTTTCTGTTACCATGTCTGTTTTTCTTGACTCACAGTGGACGGGAAAGACATGACTTCATGCAAGACTAGGTAATTAGTATATCCTGTAATATACTAATAGAAAAAAGATAAACTCAATGTCCTAATTTTAAAAAAGAGCAAAGTTGAACTTCTATCAGATACTTACATACAAAATTAACATAAAATATAGCAAATACATGTAAGATTTTAAATTTTATTGCTTTTAGAAGAAAAAAGTATTAGATAGACACCAAAAGAAAAACTAGCAGCATTATGCACTGTTGTATCTGAAAAGATGCCATTGAGAAAGGGCAAAGCCTAGTCACCAAGTGGAAAAAACTATTTGAAAATTGTGTATCTGGTAAGAAATTTATATGTAAGATATATAAATGTCCTGTACAATTGAAAATTTAAAAGATAACCAATTTTTAATATGTTTACATGTGTGTATACAAAGATATGAAGATGGTAATGGATCCCTGTAACTGGAATTAAGGAAGTTGTGAGGCATACCATGTGGGTGCTGGGAAATAAACTCAGGTTGTCTGCAGGAAAAAGTGTTCCACTGAGCCACTTCAGCCCAAGATGTTTCACTATTTAAACAGACAAAAAGCCAACCATAATGGCATATTCCTGTGAACCTACCATTCAGGTGTCAGTGTCATCAGATCCTCTGGAACTGGAATTATAGATGGTTGTGATCTGCCTTGTGGATTCTGGGAACTAAA
>NW_004949144.1:2431611-2436338 GCF_000317375.1 Microtus ochrogaster
TCCAATCTACCTTGTGGTGTTCTCAGAAACTGTTTATGGGTGAAAGAGCTGCCAGGAAATGAAGGAAGCGGTCCACCATGCACTTCTGCCATGAAGCACCTGCCCCAAAGTAACAGAACTTCTAATGGCTCCTTAGAAGTCATTGGAAAAAAGAAAATTTTCCTCCTAAATTGATTCTTTCAGGCATTTTGTCCCAGCAATGCCAAGTTACATCTCAAACATGGTAGCACACATATGCATCTCCAGTTGGGATGCTGTGGCAGGAGCAATGCTATAAATCTTATACCAGTATGCTACAGTTTGGAACTTTGTCTCATACACTCAAAAGTGTTCTATAGTATCTGCAGTTTCTCATGAGAAATCAAATATCGGTAATCCTACTAATGACCTAATTAGCTCACTCCCTATTTTTCTCTGGTCTGAGTTTCTCTTTGGTTCCTTTTCATTTTCCTAATGAAGGTGTAAGTCACAAACAATCCTACACCAGTTTGGAATTATGATTATTAGAGAGGTTATTTATTTTAAGGGGGAAAAACTTACAGATCACTGTCCCAGACAACAGCCCTCTGAGCAATCAGGAATGGAGCCTCCTCGCGGGAGCAGAGCTGGAAGCCAGAGTGCAAGCAGAGGGAAGTGGCTGCTTTTTTAAAGGGACAGAGACGATGTTCTAGTGTGTAGTAATAGGAGTGGCGGGGCTGCGTCCCCAGCACCCCGCTGCCCGCAAGGCTAGCTTTACCCGAAATAATTACACGGACACTGTATTCTTTCAATCACTGCTTGGCCCATTTCTATCTAGCCTCTTTTAGGCTAACTCTCGCACCTGGACTAGCCCATCTCTAATAATCTGTTGTAGCACACAAGGTGGCTTATCAGGGAGATTCTAGCCTACGTCCATCCTGGGTAGGAGCTTCATCGCGTGTGCCTCAGAGAGCAGAGCTCTCGCCTCTGCCCACAAGAGTGGATTACAACACCAGTGGGCTGGTATCTCAGTGGCTATTGGCTGGAGGAGTGGAAGGAGCTCCTGCAACACCCTAACTCTTTAATGACATTCTTATTTGGTTCATACATGACTTTTTTTACCAGCCTCTTGCACTCTTGTCTAGTTGTCTTTAATGCATTGTAAATATTTAAGATGGCTGATTCAGTATCCTTAAGTAATAATTCTAGTATCTGACTTTCATGGGGGTTATTTTCAAAACATATTTTGTTTTACAAAAGAGTCATTCTTTGTGCATTTTCAATGTTTTTTTGAGGACCGAATGTTACAAGGTTTATATTAGGGTTGCTCTGATACTTTTGCTCTTCCAGGACTGTGATAGATCTTGCCTTTGAAGGGGTGTAACTATCAGTAACTATCCTGGCCAGCTGGATATGAATGGGGGTCCCTGATAAAGCTAGAGGAGGAACAAGAGACAGGAAAATATGACAGCAAGACAGGTTTTCAGATCAAAGCATCGATTATATTATTCCTCAGAAGCTGTTATATAAGAATGAGCAAGGGGAGGGGAGGTGTGTAAGGTCTGCTGGAATTCAGGCTTGGAGACACCCCTAGCTGATAAGGAAATACTGAGGTCTGTGACTGTTAATAAAGGAAATGCTAATTGCTTCTAAAGCTTGGGGCCTACAGGTCTCACTAGGCTAATTTCCTAGGTCAGGAACTTGCCCTGCAAAGGTGAATATCTTACTGGTGAACTTAAGATGGCATAAACAAAATACAGATATCAAAATACAGGTCTTTGCTTCCGGCATGTAACTTTCCAAACTATTTCTGTAGAGTATACATTTCTGCATTTACATAGCCATAAAAATTTCTTGTCTGTTTTCTCTGCAGTTAACCAGCTACCTGACAAAGACTTCATAGACTGCTTCCCCTCCAGAGTGGAGAGGGAAAAAAACCAATTTAATTCCTTTCAGATCCTTATCCACTTCAGTCTGTTCTGTGTCTGATCTGAGGAAGCAAATGCTTCAGAAATCAGATACTTGGTTCTGATATTTGAATAAACAGGTCTCCATTGCTCACTACACTCTAGCCACAAGACACACACAAGAGACACAGCCATCCCAGCTCATAGCATGATGGGATGTTGGAGAATATGGTCAAAATATATCAAAGTCTCTTCAACAAAGTATTTGTTTGGTGACAGAAGTATTCAATTAAGACAAAAGGCACAAATTAGACTCAAGAGGTCCAAAACACAAGTGATCTTCAGCTCAGGATGACTTAATTTATGACTCTGGACTTTATGGTAGAACAAAATGATGGGCTTCAATAGAAACTACACTTTGAATGCTGAATCTTTACTTTGGTGGGCTAGTCGGTATAACACAAACTTTCTCAGGGCACTAGGCATTGCACTCACACCTCCTCATCAGGCACATGGTCAGCAACTGACACTCTACTGTATCCTGCATAGCTAAGACAGGACATTCACCATGTAGAGTCAGCATCCCAATGCAATCATCAGATAATGAGCACTGGAATTACTTCAAGCAAATTATAAGACATGAATCATTGTTAGACTGAAATACAGATTCCTGAAGTTTCCAACACCAGCATATTCCTGCTTGTCTTAGTTTGAAACATTAGAGGCTTCATAAAAAATGCTGGTATGTTCTTCAGCACTCCTAAATATTAAATATATTTTCCAAAAGGAGGATGGTGTAAACCCCTGAAGACACATTGTACCAAAATGCAAATCTTCAATATAAAGTGACACCATTTGTGTAAGTATAAACTCAGGAATAAGTTAATAATGTTGTGGATGATGGACCGGCATTTAATCTGCTTCATCTGCTTCTTGATATTTGGCATCAGTATACACAGTAGGGTATCAGCTGCTGATCACATGTCTGGCGCAGAGCTGTGTCTCATTTCTACAGACCTTGGTCATAAGACGTTCTACCCCATATTGCCAGCCTAGCAGATCTAAATTCCACTTTCAAATCCTGCCTTCTTGGATTTCAGCTGTGTTGCATTTCCTTAAACAGCAGACACAAGAAAAACAGCAATTGAAACTTAGCTCTCAAATGCTGTGGATGATAAATCATGAAAGACACATGTCATAACGCTCTCTGAAAGAAATGCTTTGCTGTATGTATATGGGAGGTTTTGCATGTGTAGAATCTGTTGTATTCTGAGCTTTTATCTATTAAGAGTTAATTAGTTGCCCTATAGTTTGAAGGTGGTAATATTTTATAAGCCACATCTTTCTGACCTTTTCATTTCATAACTAAGGAAAAAGATCTGTTAAATAAAATACAGGATGAGAAAAGTCTCTCTAGAGAGTTGTCACTGAGCTCCTCCTATGAGATGACTGTTGAGGTTCAATGACCAACCACCATTTATTGCCAACTCATCATCTATCTTGTGACAAATTAGACATTAACTCACAGCGTCATTACTAAGGGTCACCATCACTGCCCTTGGACTTAGCTTCTATGAGATGGAAAACAGTGCCAGACTATAGCTAATAACTATGATAACTTGAATATAAAAGTATGTAGCACTAAGAAAATATTCAACGGCCCTGAATTCAAGACACATTATGACTATCACAGGAGGACGTGTCATCTCTGTTAACCAAGGACTGTCCTATTTGCCATAAGAGTGGCAATGGCAGGTTTTCTGCAGCTTCCACTTGCTTGATATTTTCTTCTCTAATCTTGCCTTTCAGTTTGTAGATGTCTCCAGTTAACTATGTGATTTCTTGGAACTATCAGTCAGATCTTGCTCTTTGTTCTGTTAAACTCTGTCTTATAATTGATTATTTAAAAGCATTTGCATTCTGTGTTATAATTGAGAAGCCTTTACTATTGTTGATGGCTTTGCTGTTCCTTGTTCTCATTGGTTTACTTACTGGGAATTCCTTTTTTCTTTGCCTGGATGTTTTAGACGTTTGCTGCTTTACTGCTTTTTTTAAAAAAATATTTATTTATTTATTATGTATACAGTATATTGTGTGCTTATATGCCTGCAGGCCAGCAGAGGGCACTAGACTTCATTACAGATGGTTGTGAACCACCATGTGGTTGCTGGGAATTGAACTCAGGACGTTTGGAAGAGTAGGCAATGCTCTTAACCATTGAGACATCTCTCCAGCCCCTGGTTTACTGCTTTGACCAAGAATAATTCATTTCTTCCCAGGTCTCCTTTATTCGTCTATTGCTTTCATGGGTTGTCTTTTTTTTCCTGTGCTCTTCCTTCTTGCTGAATAGAGTATTCCTTTAAGAATTTTTTGTGGTACTGACTTCGCTGTTATAGACAAAATTAACTTGTGTTTGTCTTGAAGTAGTTTTATTTCTACATCTATTTTGATAATTTTTTAAAGTATATCAATCTTTATCAACAGTAATTAGTTTTCAGAGCTTTGAAACATATCATCTGTGCTTCCTTAGCTTTTGTGATTGCTGACAACAACTCTAATGTTATTCTTGTATTTCTGCCATTGTATGTTAGTTGGTGTTTCCCCTTATATCTTTTAGCATTGTTCTTTTGAATGTATTTTTGAGATCTTAACTATGATATGTTATGGAGAAGTTTCTTTGGTCATGTCTTTTGGGATCCTTAATATTCTCATGTTTGGATGTTTCTTCCTCTATGTTTAGGAAATTATCATTGGATAGCTTGTGTAGGTCATTTGGCTTCATCTTTTATTTTTCTATCCTGTGGAATCTTTATGAAGTTACCATACTTCATGGACATTTTAATTATACTCAATGATTGTATA
>NW_004949144.1:2436438-2448983 GCF_000317375.1 Microtus ochrogaster
TATATGAGTTGTTTTCCATCAAATGAAATGGCAGGCATTAAGTTCTTTACTGATGCTTCTTCCTGGTCAAGCATACCACTAGTGCTTTCTTCATCCTGCTTACCGGAAGACTGCCCACTTCCTCACACACATCCTCTAGGAGCTGTGGGGGATGTTGAGGTTGGCTTATCACACTTCTGTTCTCTACCCTTGAGCTATCCACCTCACCCCCAACCTTCTCCCACATCCTCCCCACAGTTCTGTTCTGTGGGTTCACTGGCTCCCTGCACTGCAGGTGGGAGGATGAGGTACTGACTTTAATCTTTCTTTGAATCTGCTAAGCAGCTCTCCTTTGCTGAATTCTGGTAGGTAGAGACTAGATCTTGCCTAATTCTCCTCTTTCTTATTGTCAGACTGTTTGGCCCTGAAGGTGACAGAGGAGGATGATTGTGGGACATTGGATTTCAGGTTTTCATAATCACCATCTCAAACTTGTTCAAAGTCTTCTGGGGACCAGTTTCTCCTTCTCTGCCTGGTTTCAGCCTCACACTTCAGTTTCTGGTAGTGAGAACTGCTTCTCTGGTCCTGAGTATACTGAGTACTTTCAGGTGACCTACTTCATCTGGTTCCTTGATCCTGGGATTAGAGTCAATCCACCTGAGGAGCCAAGCAGAAATAGAAATAACAAGCTCTGCCTAGACTTCTAGTCATCTCTTCCTTGTTCCTTCTTCCTGATTATGAGGGAAAGGTGGGGCAGTGTTTGCCAGGTGGGGCCAAGTTCTGGGTGCTTTCTAAGTGAAGGGTCCTGGGTGGTTGTACACCATTTTGTTTATTTGTTTGTTTGATAGCTGTCACTCCCCCCCCCCCCACACACACACCAAAAGTTTCTTCTCTATATCTCTCCTTTTCTAACTTTTCTTATTTTGGCTCTCTCCTTCATTGGTACACTATAATGCAGTCTCTAGCCCATGATCTTAGGATGTATTATTAAGTTCAAAATGGCAGGAAATGATAAATCTATGGGGAATATAAAAAGGATTTGCACAAAAATAGGAATTACCTAGGTATGGAGTATCGCAAGTGTTGCTGACTTTAGCTTGTCACCGTTATTAGAAGCCTCAATTTAATATTATTCCGAATGAACAGAGGTTTTGGTTGCCTCTTTTGTTTCATGTCACATGCACAACAGAACAAATCTTCAACCATGAAGATCTCCCATGGTGCTTTTAGAGCATACTCAACAAGAAAGATTTTGTTTCCCAGGAAAGCTAGCTCTCTCTGATAAAAGAAGTGAATAAATAAATAAAAAAGACTGGAATATGCTGGAATAGCTAAAAAATGATGAAGCATTAGTACCAACAAGTTATCATAGTAAACCCCTAGTAGTTTTAAAGATTTATTTTGTGTCTTCATGCATGCTTAATAAGGAAGTAATATAAAATTTATGTCCCTAGCCAAAGGACAGCCAGATGGGCGTTAGCCATATGTAAACAGGATTTCTTTATACTTCATATTTGGCTTACAAAGTTCAAATGCACTAAAGAGTAACCCTCCTATTTTTGTTCAAAGATCATTCTGAGTAAATGTTTAATCTGAATAATGTTTAACTCAGTGATCTTTATAGGATTCCTCTTAACTTTACCTTTTCCTGTAATCTAAGACAATGGTGGGGATGCTGCAAGCTACAACAAAGAAAGCAATAGCAAATAATTTTTAAGTCTTCTTTCAATGGGAAATATCTAGATACGTTACATATTCATAGTTATTTAATCCAAATAGTATGTTGATACAGTATATCTATAATTGTTTCTTTCATTTCCTTGTGTTGCAGCTAAGGATATGTTCTTTGTATCTTATATATTAGTAGCATTTACATCCCAGAATACTACAAAGTAGACATTTTCTGACTGAAAATCCTTCTTTCTTTGTGCTTTGATTTTGGTGGCAATGAGGATTGAATACAGGGCCTATTTATGTATGCTAGAAAGGTACTCTTCCACTGAGCTACATCAATAGCGTGGGGCAGGGAAAGGTTCTTCCAGAATCTCACAATAAACATTACTATTTTAAGAAATATTAATATTTTTAACCATATGCTTGTTATATTTTGTCAATAGACTATTTTGTCCTGTCCTAAAAATAATATCCATTCTATACTTAATGTACAGTTTAATCATTGTGGCAACCCCAGGAACTGAAGTGCAATTCCATTTCTTAATATTATAAAACAGTTTAAATAAAAAGCCAGGACTCAGAACCAAACAATCTATCTTAATTCTGCCTCATCTGTGCTCCCAAATTCAGTTTCAGCTATGTGATGAGCTATGAGGATGTTAATAAAGAAAGAGTTAGTATGTATGTAGACATGGCAAGTATGAGAAAAACCATAGATGTATCAGACTTGGACATAGTTAGTGTCTTAGTGTTCTATTGTTGTAAAGAGATACCATGACTGCGGCCATTCTTATAAAGGTAAACTTTTAATTGGAGTGGCTTACAGTTTCAGAGGTTTAGTCCATTTTCATCATGGCAAGGGACATGGAGGCAGGCAGGTAAATAATGGTACTGAGAGGTTGAGAGTTCTATATCTGTATATACAGGCAGCAGAGAGAGAGAGAGCCATTGGTTCCTTGCTTCGTCTTCTGAAACTTCACAGCTTCCCCCTGTGATGTCTACCTTTAACAAGGCCACACCTACTCCAACATGGCCACACCTCTTTATGAGACTCTTACCCCTTATTCTCAGAGAAGAAGAAGGAATTTATTAGCTAAATGTTTTAAAATTAGAAACTCAGACTAGCTTCATATTCCCAGAAAGATAGTGGACTTCCCTTCCCCCCTCCCACCCCAGACAATCCAAAGCATAAGGACACCTGGACAACTGGTGATAAAGATGGCCTGACTCAGGGGCACGGTGGCCTTGCTCTAAAAACAAAGAACAAGATGACTAAACAGGATGGGAGAGAAAGCAAAGACCTTGCACCTGTGCCGGACACCCCTAACCACCCAGAAGGGATGCTTGTGATTTTTGCCTTTAAAATACTAACCCCAAAAGGGAACACTTGACTCCTCTATACCTCACTGTGACAGGGTGCTGTAGATGAGCTCTGAGCTAGCCTGTATTAAGCTAACAAGAAAAACATGGCTTTTTGCAGTCTGGTCTTCTCTGGGGGTCATAATCTAGGCACAACACTCCTAATCCATCTCAAGTACTGCCATTCCCAAATGAGTATTCAAATATCTGAGCCTATGCAAATTATTCATATCTATATCATATCCCTCTTTAAATGTAAAAGAACATTTATAAACAATATTTGGGAATATGGACCTAGTTATTTATCTCCAAACTTCTTGCTGTATGTGGCGCTGTTAATGAGATCCTTCATGGTATATCCTGTGTGCTAGATTCATCTCAGTCAGCAGTTGAGTGATGTAATTCTTTGAGGGTGCTTACAGCAACCTTTCAGAAGGGAGTGGTCTATCACACCATATTGGTCTAGAAGCAATCCACAGGGTCTCATCATCTGTGAAAACAAAAGAAGAACCTCTTTTCCAAAGCATCATATCATTAGACCCAAATTTTGAAGTCATATTACCTTTATAATATACATTCTGGTTTAGCTTAGCAGCCAACACAATGAAATGTCTCTCTGTACTTAGCTCCTTCACAGTCAATTTAAGGAAAACACGATAATATACAGAATCCAGACTCTGTGAATTTTCCATTTTCTCGTGGCTTATTTATTCTTTACTTCCTTTAATCTATGATTATTTGTACTCTTTCTCTTTAAAGACTTTACCTTTTTTTCAAGCATTAACTTTATTTTATGACTCTGTATATATTTTTCTTCTCTCTCCCAAGCCTATGGACATTTAAATGTGACCCATTTAGAGCTCTTTTATTTCTGAATTTGTCCTATTGTGAATCTGTAATTCTTTATTGTCCAGGAGCACTTCTTAAAATGCTAACCACTTCTTAAAAACTTAAGCTGCACCATGTAGGGGCAATACGGTACTGCCTGTTTACTGCCAAGTCTAAACCTTAACTGCACTGTTATTATTTATGATAAATTTGATAGTTCTTGCCTGAGATCAGCACAGTTCAGCATGGCAGAGCCACTTGCCTCTGTGAGTTGGGAAAAATGACCAACTTCCAGGCACAAACCTGTTCATGTTGTCATCAAGCAAGATGGAGAAATCCACTCACAAAAGTCAATCCAAATGCTCTGTCTCCCACAAGAGACAGAGGTCAGGCTAGCAGCAGAGCCCAGAAAGCAGACATCTTAAAACTGCCATTTTTTTCCTGCTATGGATGTTAAATCAGGAAATTTTCTCTTAAAGGAGCTATGGTATGCCACCAGCTGTGCTAAACTCTATATTTGTGTCTAGAATTTCTTTTCAAGCCCTCTCAAGTTTTGCGTAGAGTTAGTTGACCATGTTGAAGTGCCAATTGTTGACGGAGAGAGGGCCTGCTTTTGGTCCCGGCCACCCGGCTAGCGTATACCTGAAATAACCACAGAAAACTGTATTAATTAAATCACTGACTGGCCCATTATCTCTAGTCCCTCATTGGCTAACTCTCACATCTTGATTTAACCCATTTCTAATAATCTGTATATCACCACAAGATCATGGCTTACTGGGATAAATTCAGCATGTCTGACCTGGCAGTTCCATGGCAGCTCTCTGACTCTGCTTCCTTCCTCCTAGAATTCAGTTCTCTCTTCTCCACCTACCTAAGTTCTGCCCTATCAGGCCAAGCAGTTTCTTTATTGACTAACCAATGAAAGAAATACATAAACAGAAGGAACTTCTACACCATTTTCCCTTTTCTGTTTAAAAAGAAAAGGAAGGATTTAACTTTAACATAGTAAAATTGCATATAACAAAACAAATATCAAGCAAGAATTACAATAAAAATATATATACATATCTACTTTATCTTTTATCATAACTAATGAAAACTATAACTATAATTATCTAACTATTCTTCAATTCCATCAAAGACTCCAGAAAGATATAATATTACCTAAGTAAACAGGTAGTACATTGCAAGAAACTTCCAAAATTCGAGAACTGACAGAGACATCTCACTGCCTGGACAGTCACCCAAAGTTCCTTTGTCCTTTTGGGGCATCCATCTACAGGCTGATAGTATCCAGCAGACTTGGCAAGAGCAGTTTCTTGCCCAAATGGCAAAGGAGCCTCTTCGATGCCCATTTTCCTGTTGAAGTAGCTTGTGTTGCCAGGGACAGATGTGTCTAACAGCCATGAAACATCTTAAGATCTTAAACATTTTAAATGCCATATTCTTAAGGTCTCTGAATGATTTGAAGAATGCCCATTTAACTGAAATATATCTCTATACATCTAGAAAATCTAACTAACATGACTACAAGCTTGATTATTTAACCTATATTTCTTAATTATACATTACATTTTAAAATGAACTACACAATCACAACACTTTAATTAAGAGCAGAAATATGCATATACCAAAATTGACCTTAAATTTGTATCAATAAACCAAGATCCATACCAATACACATCATTTATACCTATATAATATTTCCCTTTAAATATAAACACACATTTATAGATAATATTTGGGAATATGAGCATAGTTTTTTCTCTCCAAACTGTTTCCTACTCTATGGAAGTGCTGTTAATCAGGTGTTTTATAATGTATCCTGAGTGTTAGGTTCATCTCAGTCAGCACTTGGGCAAAGTAATTTTTTGAGGCATGCCTTGGTCCATGAAACCATATCCACCTAGAAGCAGTCCACAGGATCTCATCTTCTGGAGAAACAAAAGAAGAACCTCTTTTCCAAAGCATCATATCATTAACCCAAATTCTGAAGTCAAGATTCCTATATAATATACATGCTGGTTTAGCTTAGCAGCCTATACACTAAAAGGTCTCTCTGTACTTAGTGACTTCACAGTCAAAAGTTCAAAGAAAACACAATATACATATTCCTGACTCTCTGTGAATTTTCCATTTTTACCAGTTTTTTTTTTACTCCTTTTAATCTATGACTATCTGTAATCTGTTTTTAAAAAAAACATTAATTTTATTTTATGACTCTCTATACTATTTTTCTTCTCTCTCCCAAGCCTACGTACATTTATCCAACACTGTGATCCAATTTTGGGTCTTTTATGTCTGAATTTGTTTTATTGTGAATCTGCAATTGTTTACTGTCCAGAAGTGCTTTTTAAAATGCTAAGTGCTTCTTAAAAACTTGAATTCCATCATTGCTCGGGTAATATGGCAGTGCCTGCTTATCCCACCAGTCCAGCATGGCAGAGCCACTTGTGCCTCTGAGCCACAGGCACTGCCCCACTTTCAGGCACAGAGAGAGGTCACGTTGCCATGAAGCATGCCATAGCATTTTACTCACAAACCCCATCCAAATGCTCTGTCTCCCGCAAGAGCCAAATGTCATGCTAGCAGCCAGAATGGTGACATTTTAAAACTGCATGGCTTTTTTTCTTTTGCTATGGCCGAGTCAGGAAAATCTCTCTTAAAAAGCTGTGTCATGCTTTTGTCTGTGGGGTTCTTGGACCTCCAGGAGTCCCTGTCCCTGTGCTGAGGACAACCATCCAGACTGGTGATTGGTGCCATCCCAGGGCAGGGCAGAACTTCCAGGAAAGGAGCACAGGGCCCCTTCAGCTCCTGCTGCAGGGGCTTTTTTGTTCCAAATGACCCTGCCTCCCCCATGCCTGCCCTATTGTCGGTTAGGTACTTGGCCCAGGAACAGTTCCTGCTCCTGCACCGAGGAGATCCACCCAGAGTCAGTCACAACATAGATTGTACCAAGACGCCAAGACTCTCCTGGCTGCATTTGAAGGAAGAGATGGGCAGGTGCCAATGCAAGAATTTCTCTAACAACCTGAAAGGCAACATGACAACACCAGATTCTAGGGATCACACAACAAGAAGACTTGAACACCCTATTCCAGAAGAAGTAGAAGAAATCAACTTTAAATGTAACATTATGAAAATAATAGAGGACCTTAAACAGGATGTGAAAAACTGCTTTAAAGAAATAGAGAAGACAGGGCTGGAGAGATGGCCCAGTGGTTAAGAGCATTGCCTGCTCTTGCAAAGGTCCTGAGTTCAATTCCCAGCAACCACAGGGTGGCTCACAACCATCTGTAATGTGGCCTGCAGGAAGAATGCTGTATACATAATAAACAAATAAATAAATATTAAAAAAACAAATAGAGAAGACAAACAAAAAGGTAGAATTAGTGAATAAATCTCTCACAGATAGAGAAAAAAGAAACCTGAGAAAACCAAGATAAAGCAATCAAACAGGTAATGGAAACAGTTCAAGACTTGAAAAGTGAAATGGAGGTAATGAAGAAAACACAAACCAAGGAAAGGCTGGATATGGAAAATCTGGATAAATGAACGGGAGCTACAGAGACAAGTATAACCAACAGAATACAGGAGATAGAAGAAAGAATCTCAGACACTGAAGATACTATAGAGGAAATAAATTCATTGATTAAAGAAAATAACAAATTCAACAAATGGTGCTGGCATAACTGGATGTCAACCTGTAGAAGAATGAAAATAGATCCATATCTATCACCATGCACAAAATTCAAGTCTAAATAGATTAAATACCTCAATATAAATCTGAACACACTGAACATAATAGAAGAGAAAGTGGAAAATAGTCTGCAACACATGGGCACAGGAGACCACTTCCTATATATAACCCTAGTAGCACAGACAATAAGAGCAACAATGAATAAATGGGACCTCCTGAAACTGAGAAGCTTCTGCCATGTAAAGGACATTGTCATTAAGACAAAAAGGCAACCTACTGAATGGGAGAAGATCTTCACCAACCTTGCATCAGACAAAGGTCTGATTTCTAAAATATATAAAGAACTCAAGGAACTAGACATTAAAACTCAATTTAATTAACCCAATTAAAAATGGGGTACTGAACTGAACAGAGAATTCTCAGCAGAGGAAGTTCAAATGGCCAAAAGACACTTAAGGTCATGTTCAACTTCTTTAGTAATTAGGGAAATGCAAATCAAAACAACTTTGAGATACCATCTTATACTGGTCAGAATGGCTAAAATCCAAAACACCAATGATAGCCTATGCTGGAGAGGTTGTGGAGTAAGGGAACACTCATCCATTGTTGTTGAGAATGCAATCTTGTGCAACCACTTTGGAAATCAGTGTGACAGTTTCTTAGGAAACTGGGAGTCAACCTACCTCAGGATCCAGCAATTACACTCTTGAGAATATACCCAAAAGATACCCAATCATACTACAAAAGCATTTGTTCAACTATGTTCATAGCAGCACTATTTGTGATAGCCAGAACCTGGAAACAACCTAGGTGCCCCTCAATAGAAGAATGAATAAAGAAGGTGTGGCACATATACATTTTAGAGTTCTACTCAGTGGTAAAAAACAATGACATCTTGAATTTTGCATGCCAATGGATGGAAGCAGAAAACACTTTACTGAGTGAGATGACCAGACCCAAAAAGATGAATATGGTATGTACTTACTCATAAGTAGATTCTAGCCATAAACAAAGAACATTGAGCCTATAGTTCATGATCCTAGAGAAGCTAAATAAGAAGATGAACCCAAAGAAAAACATATATTTATCCTCCTGGATATTGGAAGTAGACAAGATCGCTGGGCAAAAATTGGAAGCACGGGAGTAGGGATGGGTTGGGGTGAAGGGGGAGGGGGTGAGAGAAGGGAGAAGGGGAGGATTGGGGAGAGCTTGTGGGAATGGGATGGTTGAGATGGAGGAAGCATGGATATGGGAGCAGGGAAGAAGATATCTTAACTAAGGGAACCATTTTAGGGTTGGCAAGAGATTTGGTTCTAGAGGGGTTTCCAGGTGTCTAAGGAGATTTCCCCAGCTAGGTCCATGGGCAGCAGAGGAGAGGGTGCCTGAACTGGCCTTTTCCCATAGCCACACTGATTAATATTTTGCATTACACCATAGAACCTTCACCTGGTGATGGATAGAGATAGAGACATAGACCCACATTGGAGCACTGGATTTAGCTTCAGAGACCCAGATGAAGAGCAGAAGGAAGGAGAACATGAACAAGGAAGTCAGGACAGTGAGGGGTGTGTCCACCCATGGAGACGGTGGTACTGATCTAGTGGAAGCTCATCAAGGCCAGCTGGACTGGGTCTGGACAAGCATGTTATCAAACCAGACTCTCTGGATGTGGCTGACAATGAGGGTGGACTGAGAAGTCAATGACAATGACACTGGATTTTGCTTCTACTGCATGTACTAGCATTTTTGGGAGCCTAGTCTGTTTGGATGCACACATTCCTAGACCTGGATGGAGGTGGGGGCCTTGGACTTCCCACAGGGCAGAATACCCTGATTTCTCTTAGGACTGGAGAGTGAGGAGGGGAAGAGGGGAGTGGGAAGGAAATGGGAGGATGGGAGGAGGTGGAAATTTTTAATGAGTAAATAAATAAAAAAAAAGAAGTAAAGGGAAGAAAACTAAAAAAAAAAAAAAAAAAGCTGTGTCATGCCACCAGCAAGCAGCAAAAAGCTGTGTTAATCTGTATTTTTGTGTTTGACATTAAGCTTTCTCAGGTTTTTAAGTGGGTTTAGTCCAACAGGTTTGCACCAATTGTAGCAGGGGAAGGGGGCCATTTTGTTCATCCCAGCCACCTGGCTAGCTTATCCCCAAAACAAAAACATAGAAATTGTATTAGTTAAATTATTAACCCCTGGCACATTATCTCTAGCCTCTGATTGGCTAACTCTTCCATCTTGATTTAACCCATTTCTATTAAGTTGTATATCACCACATGCCAGTGGCTTACCTAGAAAGATTCTAACCAGTGTCCATCTCAGGCAGAGGATCCATGGTGTCTCTCTATTCTGTTCTTTTCCTCCCAGCATTCAGTTCTGTTTTCCCTACCTACCTAAGTTCTGCCCTATTAAAAGGCCAAGGCTGTTCATTTATTCATGAACTAATGAAAGCAAAACAAAAATAGAAAGACCTCCTATACCAGATGTGTCTCACTGTCGAGAAAATTCTAAGTTCTTAACACATTTTAAATGGTATATTCTGTTGGTCTTCAAAGTGTTTGAAGATTATCTATCCACCTGAAATATATCTCTGTATATTTAGAAGACCTAACATGACTATAAGTTTATTATAGATGACTATTAATTTGTATTTGTGTTTTTATCTAAGCATTGCATTTTTAAATGAACTGCATAAACATAATACATAATATATACTTCTATTCTTATTTAAGGTATTTTGTTTATGCAGCTAATTTAAAAATTTAATATATAGTTAAAATTATATGACTTCTACTTAAACACAAATTAATATATATAAAACAAAATTCAACTTGCAAATTTGTATCAATAAACTAAAATCCATACCAACGTTAAGTATTGATTTCTATATCATTTTCCTTTTTTTTCTTTAGAATGAGATTGACTGTGACCAATAATAATTTATAATCAACTCCGTTTAAATGAAAACAAACATTTGTAAACAACATTTGGGAGTTTGGTTATAGTTCTCTAGACTACTTGCTGTTGATTATTGGGCACAGTGACTTTGTGGGTACCCTGAGAAAATTTAGAATTATGGTTTAGTTCTGACTGGGCTATCCTGTGTGGTTGGTCCATTTCAGTCAGCAGTCCTGCAGACATTGTAGATTGTGGATCACCTGGGCCATTGTTTTAGGGAGTATGGCTTGGCCAGACCATATTAGCCTGGAAGCAATACACAAGTTCTCTTTTTCTGTGAAAATGAAAGTAGAACCTTTTTTCCAGGTAATATATCCTTAGGCCCAAATTTTGAAGTCAAGATACTTTTAAAATACATATGTGGTATAGCTTAGGAACCTACATAATCAAATGTCTCTCAGTAGTTCACACATTAACCATTCAAAAAATTTGAAGTAAATATAATAATATACATAATTTAGACTCTCTGTATATTTTCCTTTTTTTACATGGCCCACTATATCTTTTTATTCTATTTCTCTTTTAAGGACCTCAGATTATTATCCTAGAGTTATCATTTTTATCTATGACTCTGTCTATCTTTTATCCTCACTCTTTCAATCCCATGCACATTTATCAAACACACTGTGACCTATTTGAAGGCTCTTTTTGTCTGAATTTGTTTTTATTGTGCATCTGTAACTTTTTAGTGACCATTGTTTTAAATTACTAAACAGGAGTGACTAGGACCAGAAAGATGGGAGTTTGTTCCATCCTTCTCGATTTTCCAACATAGTGGGGGTATGTTTACTACCTGCTCTGGGAGCCATACTTATTCCCACAGCTCTGGTCTGCACTACTAACAAGCAGTTTGTAGCACATTGCCATTTTTTCTCTGTATGAGTAAAAGCTAAATCTACCAAACAGTATGCTGCGTGACTTGAAGTTGTCTCTGTATACCACGGGGAATCCACCAGGCTGTGGTCAACAACAAATGGGATGCCACAGTGTCTGTGCAACATGACCTACATGAGACTGTGAGACCAGAAAGTCCAGTGCAGCTGTGTTTCTGTGAGTTCAGAACCATTAAACTCTTTTAGGTGGATCCATGCTAGATGTGGAGGATCATATGTAAATGGAGGTTCTTGCCAACTCCCAAACAAATACTCAGAGGCTTAATATTAATATAACCGTTTGGTCAAAGGATTAAGCATATTACCAACTAGTTCTTACAACTTAAAATAACCCAGTTTTATTAATCTATATATTGCCATGTGGCTGTGACTTACCAGTAATGTATTGAGATCTTACTCCTTAGGCAGCTACATGGAATCTCTCCAGGACTTTGCCTTCTTTCTCTCCATATCTTTGTTTGGATATCCAACCTAGCTATATTCTGCCCTGTCACATGCCAAACAGCTTTATTTATCAACCAATAAAAGGAACACATACTTGTAGCATGCATAAGGACATCCCACATCCCACATCATTTCCTATATGCTGTTTAAATGATTCATTTAACTAATGATAATTTACTGTCTCTGTAAGAAACTGGTTTGAATAGCTCACTGGCAGCTTCTGAGGGAATAACTTAGAAGTGTCAATGCTCTTGAAAATGTGCTCTTTCTTTTCAGATTTCCACAAAGCTATAGAGGAAAACTTACTATATGTTTATTTTAAGTCAGATTGAGGTACTGATGAGACATTTCCCTGTGTTATCTCATCTGAATCTGAGGAGTTGGTATGAGTAGACCTATTTTTCAAGTCTACTATGAACAATATTATTGGGTCAGATAAGGTCATGAACCTATCAAGTTTCTTTTGTGGATAAAGTTCACACAATATAATGAACTAAAATGAACTTTTTGTAGAAATATAGGTTTCTTTGTCAGGGACTTAGTTGAAACTAACCAGTCTCACAGTCATAATTGTGACAAAATGGTTCATTCCATGAATCTGCTTTGAAGATTCCTGTGTTGGACACACTGCTAGTCCCTGAGGATGATTTATTTATTTATTTATTTATTTATTTATTTATTTATTTATTTATTTATTTTATTTGGGAAAAGAA
>NW_004949144.1:2455493-2464671 GCF_000317375.1 Microtus ochrogaster
GGGTTCTGGATGAATGGTGGGTGAGATAGGAAGAAAGATGCAGTATGCAGGGAGTAGAGGCCCTGCAGAGAGCCCAGGAAGGATAGGGGGATGGGAAACTTCTGAATTCCCTGTCCCGGGCTGCGGCCACGGGGTCAGACACTCACCCCAATGTCGGTTCCCCTGGCGCCGAAGATCAGGTCTCCTTGCTGGATGCTTAGCTCATAAACAAAGAGCCTACCTTGCTTGGTGCAGGCAGGCTATAGGAACAAAGGAACTCCCGCCCGCTTGGGTGCCCCGAGGATTCCGACCCAGTGCCCAGACAGGCTGGGCTGTGTGATGCTATGAAGCAAAAGGGGACAGTGAGGCCGAAGTGGGGAGGGTTCCCTGAGGATGATTTTTGCCTTCTTATAAGGATGTAGAAAGTAAACAAATTGCAAGGAAAAAATTTTATTAGGGCTAAATGAAACGTGTGTGTGTGTGTGTGTGTGTGTGTGTGTGTGTGTGTATAAAGGAGGGGGCTGAGAAGTCATTTCCCAGAATAAAATATACTTTGCTTCATCAAATAAATAATAAAATATAGCTATAAAATAAGCACAATACATTATTCAAAAGTGATTTGCACTTTTTTCTTAATTAAATTTATTTTTTAACATAAATTTCCCTCCCTTCCCTTCTCCCATTCCCAACTCCATCCCCTTTCACCCTCATTCATGCTCTTTCCTATTCAGAAAGGGACAGATACAAAATGTGGCATTTGCACTTTACAAAAACTTAACTTTTCAAAGTTTGGTAAGAAGCATCAATAAAAGAAACATCAAGGAAGGAGAGATAGTTCAGCAGTTAAGAGCACTTGCTGTTCCTGCAGAAGACTTGGGTTCCATATACAGTGCCAACATGAGTTTATATGTTCAGTTCTGGGGAGCTGAAGCCTCCTGAGATATTCCAGCTCAGGTAGTGTATAAATATATTATATCCTTATTCAAAAGCAATGGATGTGTGTGTGTGTGTGTGTGTGTGTGTGTGTGTGTGTGTGCATATAAAGGAGGGGGCTGAGAAGTCATTTCCCAGAATAAAATATACTTTGCTTCATCAAATAAATAATAAAATATAGCTATAAAATAAGCACAATACGTTATTCAAAAGTGACTTGCACTTTTTTCTTTTAAGTTTATTTTTTAATATATATATCCTTATTCAAAAGCAATGAATATAAAAGTATTTTATGAACATAACAAGGGGGAGAGGAAAGGATGAAGAGGTCAAGAGATACTTTGCAACCTGGTATTTCATCCTTTTTGGGACTCATCAGTATAGTGTAGTTGCTCTATAAAGATTTTAAATGCTTTGATTTTAGAGCCAAATAGTACACACACTACTGAGAGATTAAGCATTGAATGCTTGAGGAGTTTAACTAATTACCATTTGATGTAAAATAAATCCAAACAAATCATTAAACAAAATGACATTTGTTTTTAAGATGTACTTAGAATAGAATAACTGGAAACAGAAACATTGAAAACTAAAGCAGAGAAACAGTTTGACAATGTCCCTAATGTTTTAAATTGGAGAGTATAAAGTAAATCTTAATGTTAAATACTTGTTAAATTTTTCTGTATGTTGGAATGACTTTTAAAAACGTGTAATGTGAGTCCCCAAATTACGGGATGGGTACAAATGGATTCCCATACTTTCAAACCCCACTTGTAAATCTGTGACTCTCTGGTTTCAACCCTTAAGCACCTGTGGTTACAGGTATAATTACAGGTCTCAATCAAAAATACCCATGCTGCTTGCCCAATTAACTGGATTGGATTTGGGAGTAAATGTTTTCATTTTTTTCAAAACACAAGTAATTTCTGAAAACACCAGTCATTTTGCTTTTCATTTTTTCTTTTTCTTTCTCTTTTTTCTCCTCCCTGAAATAGGGTGTCCTTGTGTAGTTTTGGCTGTCCTAGAACTTACTTTTTAGATCAAGCTGGCCTGAAACTCTGCCTGCCTCTGGATCCTGATTACTAGGATAAATCTTTCACCACCACTGCCTACTGCTTTTCTTTCTTTCCTTTCTTTTTTTTTTCCTTTTTCTTTCTTTTAGTTGGTTTTTGGTTTTTTGAGACAGAATTTCTCTGTGTAACAGCCCTATCTGTCTTGGAAATAGCTCTGCAGATGAGGTTGGTCTCAAACTCATAGAGATTCTCCTGCTTTTGCCTCCTGAGTGCTAAAATTAAAGGCAGGCAACACCACTGGCCAGCTTCTTTTCCTTATTAAAGTCCATGAGCCATTGCACATTGAGGAATTCATTTTGGTGATCTCATAAATTCAAGAGGAGGACTGTCTGCACAAAATCATCTTTCCATAAAAGTGGGGTTCACTGACATTAATTGTACTTTAGGCTGGAGGTATGAGTGCCAACACCTATTTTAGACTCATTTATGTTGTTGTAAAAACTCGTATGTGCATTTCTCTAAGATGGATTTCATTTGGATGTAAAGAAATATTCTCAATCACTTTGATAGCAGTGTTGACAAATAGGGGATAGAGCAGCAACTATAGATAGCAGATTACGAAGGATCTCTTGGCAAAGACTAGAAAGAAACAAAAGGAATTTGGCATTGGAGGATATAGCTGTGGGGCTTGCTACAGATCCATCTCCTGTCTGCATAGATCCTGGCACTGCTGATCCCGTTGTTGTTCAGGTAGGCATAGTCTTCCACTCCTCGGATGGGAACCCTGAAAATAAACCAAAAACAGTAAATCTGGAGAGCCCAGAACTGCATTCACTTCTGCAAGGAAATCTTGCCTGTCTGCACTGCTTATTTGTATTATGAATCAAAGACAGAGTCCAAGAGAATCATCTGCACTAGTTTTGTACCTACTGTCTTACATTTTTAGGGTTTGATTTGGACACAGAACCTTTGACATTCATCTATGTTGAACCAACCCTTTTGTACAAAGCACCTGACTAGTGTTTGCTACCCTCTTCAAATGAACCACAGCCATGGGTGGCCTCACCGCGATTTTCAATGAAGCATTTCACATATGGGGAAACCACATTCTTATGGGGGGTGGGGATTCGAGAGAGGGTTTCTATGTAGCTATAGAGCCTGTCCTGGAATTAGCTCTTGTAGATCAGGCAGTCATGGAACTCATAGAGATCCGCCTGCTGCTGCCTCCCTAGTGCTGGGATTAAAGGCGTGTGTCACCACTGCCTGACTGAAACCCACTTCTTTGCAAATTTCTGAAAGGGCTTTAATGATGGACAAGACTGGGTCTGTGATCTCCCATTTCAGTATAATGACTTCATTCAAAACAACTATGCTCATATCCAAGAATGGTCTTGAGTTCTCTCTAGTTACAAGACTTTAGAGGAGGTTTCCAAGGCCTTGAAGCCCCTGCTTCTGTGAGCAGGTGTAGCCATGCACACAGTGGACTGATGGGTCTCAGGCTTGCCCTTCTGCAGTAACTTTCTGAAGTTTCAGAGCCCTCATTGCGCTTCTGAGGTTGGGTCTACATTCTACACAGGGTGTTTATCAACAACAACAAAAAATTAAATGGGTAATGGAGCAGACAATAACTACCCAAGATGCCATTATCATGCTAAAGATTTTGAGGAAAATCATACTAAGTAAAGGTTTTGAAAATGATGGCCAATATACCTCTGAGGCAGTACAGTTGGATTCACACGACACATCCATTCCTCTCTAATAGACACAACTCACACACTTCACAACAAGTGATCACATTAGAAAAGAAAGTGGTTTGAAAACATACGAGTTGTTATATTCAGTGTCGTCCATCCACCTCCAAGGGTGCTCTGGCGACTCTCTATGCAGGCCAATCCAGTAGTCAGAGGTCCCTTTGTATCTTTTCAGGAAATTCTGTCATAAAACATGGAAAGTGAATATATGTGTCTCTGTTTCAGACGACCTTTGAGTGTTTCTACCCACAGCTTCCTATTTAGATGACAGGAAAATGCAACTGAGAGACATAGACTTTGGAGTGATAATAGCCCTCATTTCTCAGAGGATCCTGTTGACAGCCATAATTCTTAAGTACCTCATTTGAATTAAAGTACCAAGTTTAATGACATAGTCCTCATGGCTGAGTTAGTCCCTGGTTAAGCCTCCCCTTGCAGTTATTAACAGTTATCACCTTAGGATGCAGCATTTGCTGGCTTGGAGAAAAATGCTTATCACCAGCAGGTATCTCAGTAAAATGGCATATCCGATCTTTCAGGTTGACTATGAGCACTACATGAGAAAATGTTGCTTGAATGTCTCAGGGCTCCAAATCAGAAGTGTTGCCATTAGCAAATGGACACACTCATGTGTTCCCCATATCTCCATCTGCAAGTTGTGGTATCTTTCCTTATGCTTCATCTTTAACCAGTTTATCTCAAGGCAATACATATTCAACAAAATAAACAAACCAGTTCCTGATCCTTTCTTACCAGCTCCTCCATGTTGTCAAATCGAGCTAACTGGGCCTTTTGTTCCAGGCAGGATTTCTGGCTTAATGTCCAAGTACTTGAGTCTTCAGAAAAATAAAAACACTTATTCCGAACTCCAATCCAGTTTCTTGGGCAAGCAGCATATGTTTTTTTGATTGAGGACTGTTGTTGGCTTCTTTCTAAAATTTGGACAATAAAATGAATTATAACAAGAATTTTTAGTGTGCTTTCACACAGTACCTGACTCACGGTGCTCAGTAAGTGTAACTGACAGTGTGGATCTGGACAGACTGCTGCAAAATCTGGAGAATGTCACTCACCTCCAACTGACAAAGCAACAGAAAGTACAATTACAGCTACAGTGAGGATGATGATCACTGCATAGCAGCAATAAAGCTTAGCAGGATGCTCGGGAGAGATGATTCTAAGGCATTTTCTTTTGAGACTTTTACCTGAAAAATATCAATATAAGAATGTCAGTCTCAAGAACCTTTCAGGGAAAAATATAAATTTACTCAGAATAATCTGTTGATTTGGCTTGTACTCCTCCTCTGCAAACATCCTTCTCAAAAAGTCCTGGTCTAGAAATGATGTCTATGGCTCATAGAAAAGCAGAAGAAAGGAAAACAGAAGTTTTGCCATGGAGTCTTCCAGTTTTTTCACTATGAACCAATAAAGGGGTAAGAAACAGAAATAGTGAAAATCAAGATGAAAAAGAAATAACAAAAACCACCTGTGGAGTTAGTTCCTTACGAATAGATTGGTTAGGATTGAGGGAAACACCATAGGGGTTGGAGATCATAGGGATCAGCAAAATGCTAAAAATATAGATAGCTGAGAGGTTAAGAAGAGTTGTTAATCTTCTAGAGGACTCAAGTTTGGCTCCCAGCTTCCACATGGTACAGCTCATGACTGTCTTTATAACTCCTGCTCCAGTGAACGAAACAGATAAGTTAGTACACTTCTGCAGTTTAAGTGCTAGATAGGCAGAAGTTGGAGAGTCAGGGATGCAAGACCAGCCTTGGATACAATAGAGGTTTGAGCCCAATGTGGCCTATATGGATCAATTTCAAAGAACCTAGTAAGTAAAAATTTAGTAAGCATACACAACACATAAATATAATAGACGATATTGACTTAATTAATGGGTGAAATATGGGACCATTTCAACAAGTTTACAAAAATCATGCAAAAAATTAATATTACTCCAAAATAACAAAACTCTCAACAGGTTAGGAATTGAAGAAATTCTTCCAAACACATTTATGGATATAGGGCATTTCAAAGAAACAGGCAAGATCTGTCATTCTTCTTAACTTTATATTTTTATTTTTTGCATATGGTTGATTTACCTACATATATGTTGCAGAATATTTGTACACTGTGAAGATGTGTCTCTGCCAAGGCCCTTTCTGATTGATTTAATAAGGAGCTGAATGGACAGCAGCTATGTAGGAGAGATAGTGGGATGACTACCAGACTATAGGATCCATGGGAACAGCTTCTGGATAAACAAATGTCAGGTCAGAGGAAAGAAGTGACTGGGAAGAATCTGCAATGTGCCTCAGAGGAATTTGAGTGGAGCTATAGGTCTATATTTCACTGTGATGGATACATGAACATATGTCTGACATGAGTATATATCTCCAAGTCAGGAGAGAACTGATGCTTAAACTAACAAGAAAGACAATGCTTAGGATTAGAAGATTGTAAGCATTTTATAATGTCCTTTGGATTTTGACTACATACAAAACTCCCAAACTTCATTTCTATTTTTTCTTTCTACTAAGATGATATTCAAATTGTCCTTTAATCTCCCCAATAATGACCCCTTTGTTTCACTGGTCTCTGTTAAGTTGGGGACATAGCCCCAGTCCTTGGTCTAGGAGTTGCTTTGCTCTGGACTCCAAATCCCAGCATGCAAATCCCAGTCTCACAGGGTATTTAAGGAGCCTCCTAGAGAAGGAACACTTGGTTTTGGGATCTGCATCCCTCCTTGCTGACCTGTCTCCCTGTCATGCACTCAGCAACCCAAGAGCCCGTCATCCTTAATAAAACAATGGGCATTTTGATTTGGTTTGATTTGACCTAATTGGATTTCTTGCACAGGTGGAGCTCCTCTTATTCTTATCAGGCTCCTGAAAGTCAGTCATCTGTAAGTCATCCCTCATGTTTTCTTCTATTTTTTTTATCATTTTAAAACAAGTCACTTACTTTTGAGAATTGCAAGCCTTTATAAAAATAAATAAAAATATGCTAAATTCTCATGTACTCACTACCCAGTCCAACACTGGTCTGCATGTGAGAAATCAATTTTCATCAATTTTCTATTCCTCTTGTCACGCCATCCCTAGATTTCTAAACACCTTCAAGCTTGAAATGTCTATACTTACCAATGCATTCTGAGTTTAGCACTGTGCTTAAAACCTCTGAATAGACAGTCCACAATATTAGCAATATTAAAAATGAGCTCCCAATAAACAAAGAAATGAAGCATTGCTGATCTGATCTTTAGCTTTTTTTTTTTTTTTTTTTTTTTTTTTTTTTGGTGCAGGTTAACCCAGCTCACAGGAGGTAGGCTGGCAGATCTCTGGGTCTGAAGGCTGCCTGGTCTACAAGAGAGAGATCAGTATAGCCAGGGCTACAGAGGCAAACCCTGTCTTGAAAAACAAAAACAAACAAATAAACAAAAACCCTGCTTCACTCACAGAACCAACTATGGTTTCAAATGAGAGACAAGTTACAAGTTGCAGAATGCCTCCAATTACACAATACCTGCCCTTTGGACAGGAGCTCCACATTAGCAACAGATAACTGGGTAAGTATTTGGTTTCAAAAGTCAACCCTGCTGGGGCAAAGGGAGAAGAAGTTATCAGCCAGCTTGAAAAATACTATGAGACTGTCTCAAAGAATTAGTCAATCAGCAACAGGGAGAAGCAGCAGCAACAACATCAATAAATAATAATAATGATGATGATGATGATATTTCAGTTAGGAGAATACTTGGTTTGTGATAAGCATTAATATATTGTCATGAATTTGGCATTTTGGTAAATATCAATCTAGTTTTCTCAAAATCCAGTATCTTTTCCTAAATGAAAACAATTAAGGTTGGAGGGACTGGGAAGAAAAAAAAAGGAAGATAAAACAGTGAAATATAATGATGCATAGACACGTTCAAAATGCAAGAAACACAATTTTACTTCCTTCCTGAAGACTAAAGTAGTTGTTTTTTCTGTAGGTTACTAGGAGCTCAAAATACAGAGGATTTGGTTCTGGATGGGGTCAACCTGTACCCCAGGCCTCCTGCTTCCTCCTTACATCCTTTTCCATCTCAGTGGATCTGCAAAGCAAAAGCCCCAGCTTCCCAGGCTCCTCCTGTCATTGTGCACTGCAGAGCTGTTATTGTTTGAATTTGCCTTTGCTGTTGGTCTTGTAGAGCAAGCCTGTTCCACAGGGACTTGGTGTGATTCACCAGAGTGTCATTTACCAGATCCCTTCGAAAAGCATAAACTAGCACACAAAAAAAGAAAAAGGAAAAAAAAAAGAAAGAAAAAAAAGAAAAAAAAACTTTTGTATTGCAGTTCACTCTTCATTTATCTTGTGTGGGAACTATTTAAATATTATATGCTGCAATAGAATAGCAATATAAAAATGTAAAAACCTATTAGCTAACTAAACTCCTGTCTGCATTCTTTGGTTTTGCAGAAACCCACTGTGACAGGCTCACAAGTGTGAGGTTCAGCTCTTCTGCCCTCTGCTTCTATTTCCTTCCCTGGCAAGCACCTCTCTGCTCTTATAGTTCCGTTCGCATATGCATTAAACACATACCCAGCTCTCCTTCCTTCAGACTGTCTGTGGTACTGAGCATGCCCACAAAAGCCTCTGCAGGTCCTGCAGCACTCATCTCAGAGCCGACAAGTTGAGTTTCAGTGACAGCAAGAAAGAAACTGTAAACACTGAGAAGATGAAACACTGCTTTTGCTTCAGGGGCGGTTCTCTGCAGGCTACTAGTGTTTTACGTCAGCAAACTCCTCCTCCCCTATTGCCAACCCTTCCTACTTTGAATTAAAAAAAAAAAATCAGTGAACCTCTGGAGGGTGAATCCCAGGCTGCAACTCTGAGTTTTGAGGACATCACTGAAGAAAGGGGCACCAGAGCCAGGTCTCAGGATTCTGTGTGCTAAGGATCCAGAGACTGTCTAGGAGACAGAGTGTCAGAATGGAGAGAGCTGGAAGCACATTGTCCCCAGTCAGTGAACACATTTCTCTCCTCTCTGGGAATAAGAGATTGTTTATTCTGAAGACAGTTATGACTGATTCAGGCTCTCTCATAACAACAGGTTCCGATATGAAAATGTTTGGTTAGTGGTGTGGGGACAGAAAAACACATCCCATGGCCATCCTCACTAGTCCAAGAAATGCCTCTAGATCAGTGGTTCTCAACTTTCTTGATGCTGTGCACCTTTAAGACAGCTCGTTATGCTGTGGTGACCCAAACCATAAAATTATTGCATTGCTACTGTAGTTTGTTATTGTTCTGAATCAAAATGTAACTTGATATGCAGGATATCTGATATGTGATCCCTGTGACATGGTCATTCAGCCCCCATACCCGCAAAGAAGTCACAACCCACAGGTTAAGAATTATTTCTCCTTAAGTGTCTTTTGGCCATTTGAACTTCCTCTGCTGAGAATTCTCTGTTCATTTCAGTGCCCCATTTTTTAATTGGGTTAATTAGCATTTTAA
>NW_004949144.1:2466841-2467709 GCF_000317375.1 Microtus ochrogaster
AAAAAAAAAAATAAAAGAAGAAAAAAAAAAGTTCATAGATCCCTGCATGGTCTGTGAAGATATACAACAACAACAACAACAACAACAAAAAAAAAGAATTATTTCTCTAGATTTCCAGGGTCCTTTGACTCAGGCCAAACCAAGGTTCATAGCTTTGATGACAAGAAGAATTTCAGGACTAAACAGTTTATGCAGCAGAGTTGGAGTTTTTCTAAGATTATTGTGTTGTATTTAATTGTATCTATGTGGGTATGCTTGTCTGTGTGTCTGTGCCTGTGAGTGCAGGTGCCTGAAGAAGTCAGAAGAAGGTGTCAGTTTGCTCCAGAGCTGGGATCACAGGCTGGAAGAATTTGTATTTAGAATGCAGGTGCTCCAGAAATATAGCAACAGAATATCATTGTCCTAAACAAACAAACAAAAATTTAACATTGTTTTTAATCATTTAGAAACATATGCAAAGGAAAATTGTAAACATGTCAGAAAATTTTTAAAGTACTAGAATAAAATATTAGAGTGATGGATACGATAGCATGTGACTCTGACCCCAGAACTAGGGAGGCTGTGACAGGTGGATCTCTATGAATCTAAGACTAGTCTGGTCTACAGAGGGAGATCCAGGCCAGTCAAGGTTAAGTTTAAAAAAATGCTACAAATTTAGGGGCTGGAGATATGACTCATTGGTTAACAGCATTGGCTGCTCTTCCAGAGAACCCGGGCTCAATTCTGAGTACCCACATGGCAACTCACAATTCTCTGTAACTCTAGTTCCAGGGGATTTGACACCCTTACATCAATGCACATACAATGAATCAGTTGAAATGTTTTAAAAATTAATAAAAATCTAATATATTAATTATATAAAATATAA
>NW_004949144.1:2479574-2480820 GCF_000317375.1 Microtus ochrogaster
GCACTGGTCCTAGCATAGAGCAGGGCAGGGTTGGGGAGGGGTGCTGGGGGGGCTGGGTCGTGCAAAAGAAAGACAGCCCTGCAGAAAGAGCTGGGGGAGGGGGGTTTGTGCTCTCTTCCGGGACAATCCGCCTACAGAATGTTTTTTACACTACATGAAAATATGTCTATGTTTTGTCTCACCTCCTAAGGCACCTGATGGGTTTAATAAAAAGCTAAATGGCCAATAGCTAGGCAAGACAGTATAGGAAGGATTTCTGGAGAAAGAGAGGAACTCTAGAATTAAGAAAAAAGGAGGTACAAGGAGACAAAGAGGGAGTTGGACATACAGAATAGAGAAGAGGTAAAAAGTTGCATAGCAGAATGAAGTTTAATAGAAATGGATTAAGTTATAAGAGCTAGTTTGGAATAAGTCTAAGCTAAAGGCCAAACTCTGATAATTAATAATTAAGTCTCCGTATCGTTATTGGGAACTGGCATCCCCCACCCCACCCCCCCAAAAAAAAGGCTGACAAACAAGTCTTGTTACAAAAATAGTTATTTCCTCGGATGTCAGTACAAGTTTGAGGTACAAAAAAAATAAATAAAAGTATTATTTCCTGAGGTTTTATAGTGCAGGAGGTAGCTAAAGGTAACCCAACACCATCTTTTCTGCCCAAGGCGAAGGTAATCTTTCATCAGTGTCTTTCTTAACTAGTGAAGTCACCTGGGTTTGGTCCTCATTCATTTCTTCCTCATCATCTTGACCTAAGTAAGACAAAGCCTGGCAGCTTAAAACAAAGTCATGGAAGGCTTTTAATCCATTCAGTAGCATACCCTGTCTTCCATAAAATCACATAAAAACTTCAAGTCCTGGCCAGGGAGTGGTGGTTCACACCTTTAATCCCAGCACCCAGGAGACAGAGGCAGGTGGATCTCTGTGAGTTTGAGCCCAGCCTGGTCTACAAAAGCTAGTTCCTAGACAGGCTTCATAGCTACAGAGGAACCCTGTCTCAGAAAAAAGAAGAAAAACAAAACCCTTCAAATTCTGATCCCTTCTTATTTAGCTTCTCTAGGATGAAGGGATCAGAATTTGAAGGTTTTTTTTTTTGAGGTGAATCCAAAGACAAACATATTGGCATCCTCCTGAATATTAACCTTCATCAGGCCATGAAAGGAGACAGAGATAGAGACCCACATTGGAGCACCGGACAGAAATCTCAAGGTCCAAATCAGGAGCAGAAGGAGAGGGAGCACGAGCAAGGAAC
>NW_004949144.1:2481933-2500747 GCF_000317375.1 Microtus ochrogaster
TCAGTCTCAGGAGGTCCCATTTATTCAATGAGGCCCTTAAAGTCTGTGCTGCTGGGGTTGTACCTAGGAAGCGATCTCCTGTGCCCATCTGTTGTAGAGAAAAAAAATAAAATAAAATAAAATAAATAAAAAATAAAAAAAATTCTGATCCCTCTCGCTGTTCCACTTTTTATCCTCTTCTGCCTCTCTCCCCTTCCATTCTATCTCCATTCTGTTTCTCCCCATCCCTCTCTCTTCCCCTCCTTATGCCTCTTTCTACTTCTCTCCCTTTCTCCCCTAGCCCCTGCCCTTAGGTCCCACTCTCAATATCCTTCATAAAATCTTGCTGGATCACTACAAGTGCCCATGGTAGCAATTGTGGTGGCACCTGGAGAGTGACTTCTCATTTACTGATTAACTTTGTATTTTCTTTCTCTTTACAGATGGGCTTGAGGTGGAATTATTAACACAAGAGCCCTTACTAAGCCCCAAGGACTCTCAACCCTCCCCTAGCTGGCGTTCTTTTCCTTTAATCCCAGAACTCTTGAGTCAGAGAGGTAATAGACCTCTTCCTACAGCAGGGTGTAGCCTGGCCCACTGATAAAGACAGTGAAGCCTGGCACAGGGATGAGGACAGAGTGAACTCTACCCAGTGATAAGGAACTGCAATATTCTTCTTATCCCAGGCCTGTAGCAATTCTTGGAGTGGGAGAGCCCAAGAGAGGCATAGGCAGAGCCAGACTACTAGTCTGAGTTGGGGAGACATATTGGAAGCTCAGGAACTGTTGGAGAGTGAGGCCACAGTCTGTAACAAAGTAGGGGTGAACACAAGTACATGTCCATGATTCCAGACCCACAGAAGGCACGCTGCCAAGAACAGACTGACTCAGGGTCATAACAGAGTCAATATTTACTCATACCCTGGGCATGTGTGCTTCTCACGTTCTCACTGTAGGATGTTTACCTTAGGCAAACGAATCCAGGATCCAGGAAGGACAGCAAAAACAAAAATCTCCACACTTTCCACTCAGTTTTCCTGTGATGCTGGAACTACTATAAAGTCTACTTTTTTCTCCCATGAAGGAAGACAGAGAGCTTTGTGTGACATTATAATTGCTGGAACTGTAGATCTCCAGGCAGGTCAGAGGTTCTATTCTTGTTCAGGAGTTTTCTTTAAAGGGCCTTTACTACCACTGTAACCATTTCAGAAGTAACTACAGTTCATCTGCCCTGACTCTCAGGAACTATAGGAAAGTAGTGATGGGATGAGCCAATTTTCTTCCTTAAAAAACTTATTTTACTGAACAATAAATAATTATATCCACTAGCCATATTCACCTATTAGAAACATGGGAGAGTTACTCATTGACCACCGAAAATTAGTTTACTTACTACTGAAGGGGAGCACATCCATGCCACAGCATATGTGAAATGTCATGTGGTCACAGGAGCCAGTTCTCTCTGCTTCCTTGGGCTATACTTTCTGTCTTGCTTACAGATTTGGAAGAAAGTTGCCTACTTTTTATATAATATATGTAAATACAGTAGTGAGCTCTTCTTTGTGGTTTTTAGGAATTCTTCAACTTCTGAATACAAATTACTTTCACGGAGGCTTCTTTTCAGGTGGAATAACAGCAATGTTTATTTTTCCCAGAGCTAAAGCCTTTAATACCTCTACTGCTTTTGTGGAAAACCAGTGGCCAGAAAGAACACAAACATCCTTGTCAATTACAGACCACAAGGAAGTTCTACTGTTGGTCAGGGGGAGGGAGGGCAGCTAGATCACAACACAGAACTAGAATTTCCTGGACTGGAGAGATGATGACTGAGCAATTAGGATAATTACCTGAGATTTGTCCCCAGAACCCACACTGGGTAGCTCATAACTGCCTATAATACCAGTCCCAGATGATCTGTCACCATGTACACATCCACATAATTCTTTAAGAAAGAAAGGAGGAAGGAAGGAAAGAAGAAAGTTCCTTTAATATTCTAGGATATTTCCCTCCCACCTTACCCCATTGCAACCCAACTTCCCCAAACTTCCCATTCAGCCAGAGTCCTGGAGTTCCAAAATCACAAAAAGGGGCACGTAGAACCTGACAAAGCAGTACTCTGGAATTGGTGGCACCACCTAGGAAAGAGCCAGCATTCAAGGGGATGTATCTGATATTCATTAGATAAAGTTACTAAACATCCCTGAATCCCGGGTTTACCCATTCTCCTCACGTAATCTCTTTTGTGATAACCAGCTTTGGTGACAATAAGATTTGATTGTTAGCAAAAGTGGGGCATGCTTCCTTCCTGCTAAGTGCCTGTCTTCTATAGAAATTTCTACTGGTCTGTTGGTGGGTAATTTTGTGGGATTGACTCTATATAAATTTTACAGTTGAAACAAAGAATGAGTATTATCTCTCTAAGGCCTCCTGGTATGGAGGGGAATGGAGCATGGTCACTCCATTGCCACACAGAAGTCACACTGCTGAGGCGTTTTGGGAACAAATCCCATTTCAAAGGGAAGAATCATGGTTTCCCAAGGTTTCCACAGATATGACAGTGACTTTTCCAAAAGACAAGTGTTCCTGCAGCTCTGCAAGACTGTTTGTTCTATATGGACATATATGTATACACTTCCCGTGGATCTGCCTATTGGTCTCTCATCTGTGCATTCATTGTATATTATTGTGGGCTTCAACAAAATAGGACACACCAAATACTGTGACAAAATAAGGTTCTTTTCTAGCATCAGTCCATGTACAAAAAATAAAATCCATTTATATGACTTGTTTCAATGTATTGAATATAAACCACACAAAATCATGAAATAATCTGTTATAAATGGGCTTCAGTGTGTGTAATTACCTGGCATGAGAAAGAAGAAAACACGGAATACCAACAAACCTGCTTAAAAGTTTATTAGAGGGCGGTGAGTACAGGCCTGGGGATCGGTGTGCAGAGAGAGAGAGAGAGAGAGAGAGAGAGAGAGAGAGAGAGAGAGAGAAAGAGGGGGGGCACGTCCAGTTTTTAAAAGTTACCTAGAACATGTGCACAGGAAGTTGACATGACTAGGTCACACTGATGACGCAGATGACAGGCGACACATGCATGTACACAAGGGTTTAGCTGAGTCATATGTGGATGCAACCATGTATGTATGCACGTGTGTCACATGGGGCCCTTTGTGCCCGAGGGCCCATCCGCAAGTGCCTGCCTTTAAAATCCGGAAGTGCAGCCTTATCTGTGGCTGAATAATTACAGTGAGGTTTTTGAACATATAATTTAACATGTCACCTTTTATACCACTTTAATAACATTTAAAAACAAAAACCTAACCTTACTGAGAAATCTCACACTGTCTTCATTCATTCTCTAGAGTTTATGTCACTGAAACCACCTGATTTTATGAAAAACATTGAAACCAAGTGCATCCTGGAGAAATGACCCCACAGCTAAAAGTTTACAACCAGAAGGGCTAGGGTTTAGTTCTTGGCCCCCATGCTTGCCTCTTAGCTTTCTCTTTGCTATAGATATTAAATAAGCAAAGAAATTAATAAACAAATAAATGTGCGGGCCAGTCACGATAAGCTAACTATGGACAGGTCACCCAAAGGAAGTTCTTTACTTCCTACCATTATCACCTGCCGGAGTAGAACTCTGTCCAACCATAAATTTAATATCTGAGTCTCAGTAATTTACGCTGAGGCAATACCTAGTTGCAGTAGGAACCACAAACTGAGATTACCTGACCCCCGCCCAAGAACAGACCATCCAAAGGAAATGCCTAACACTCCAACTGCTGTAGATAGGATCACCTGCCATCACACATTCATCAGGACACTCCTAGACAAATGTCAGCCAATTAGGGGTCCTGAACCTCAGAAACTTCTCACCTCCACCTCTACTATTATAAAAACCCAATTTTAATTGAGTTCTGGACACTCTGTTTCTTCCAATACGTTGGACATGTGGATAGACTGAATTTTCAAACTTGATTAAAATAAAGATTCTTTGTTTTCACATATGAAAATCTGTCTTCTTGTTGGCTTATTCTGGGACTTTGTGGATTCGGGCATAATATTTGGTGGCTCATCCTGGATCCTCCAAGCCACTGGGACTACCACCCATAGAGCCTTCAACTCGCTGGTAAGTTTTCTATGTTTTGTTTCATGTCAGTAAGTTTTCTGTGCTTTGTTTCATGTCTCATGTCTGTCTGTGAGCAGGTGCAGGAAAAGTAGTGCCTGAAGACAATCTGTGGATATGAAAAGATCACAAGCATGGTACTCAGAAAGATTTACTGGGGGCCCTTCTTCAGAGGGTGGTTCCTTCTGGGGGAGACACAGGGGTATTGACCTTTCAGTTCTGTGGTATGACACATGGGTAGCATGGGGAGATACATAGGTAGTGTTTCTCAGTTCTGTGGTAAGACCTGTGGGTAGCATGTTCAGTTTTGCCGGTAATGGCTCTCAAGTCAGTATAGAGACACACAGATAGAAGTCTCATTGTGATAGAGGGGTGGGTCACACCTGGAAAACAGCTTGAAGCTGTGTCTTTGGATTGGTTTAGTGCCATTGTCTTGTTTATTATCCTGTGTGTCTGTGTATTGTTGTGTTTCTGTCCTGACCTAAACTGACACTGACGATATGGAACAGACTCAAATCATGACTTCTTTGACTTTGATATTATGATCACTTACAGGACTTAAAAACTATCTTGTCTGTACTAAGGTATACTTATTTGTTCTTCTGAGATCTCTCATAGTATTGATGGCTAGGACAGTTAAAATATCAGTTTAGCAGCAAAAGGTATCCAGATTCTTCCACAAAGCTATTGCCAACTTGTTAGCTTATTAAAAAATGTTTTAAGGCCTAAAAATATAAAATTCATAAGTTTTGAGGGTCTTAAAAATGACTTAAGACATGAATACAGGTTAAGATATAAAAAAAATTTCTAATTTCTTACCCCCCTCCATGGTAGTTCTCATATGATAATAGAACAAGGACTACTTATTATGTGAGTGAGTCACAAGCTTAAGATTTTAGATCTATTCTGGTTTCCATTTAAATATGTTCATTGTGTCAAAGACGTCTCTGTCCAAACCATACATGGTTCTCTGAAGAACAGAAAAATATACATGCTTCTAACAAATCTTCAGTATTTGCTAGGACTCAAAGGTATAAGTCTATTTCTTCTGTTTAGAGATACCTGTTATCTGCTCTTTTTCTACAATATGGGTTTTTCTATAAGTAAATAAATTTTAACTTCTGTTCCAAGTTTAAACTTATCTTAATAGGCTTCCACTTGGCTGGAAAACACATCTAAGCATTAGTTGCTGACTGCAGCCTGCTTTGAATGGTCGTGAGCCCTGGACTTCCTGAAAGCTGATATAGACCAGTTCAGCTGACATGAACTCTCCCTGTCCCTTCAAAGGAGTCTGATGAGTGCCCCATTGCCTGAATGCCCCCAACTTTCACTAGCCTTTCAACCTGCTTGGGCCTGGATAACAATGCCTCAATGTCAGCTTGAAGTAGTTGCAGAAAAGAGCATGTTGTCCCATGCCCCCTGCCCAAAATAGGTTAAAGGGATGAGACAAGAGGAAACTCCCTGACATGGGGGACAAGATAACAACCTATAGTGCCTGTTAATATACTAGGTCTAGAGTTGTCAATTAATTTAAGTAGTTACATGCTTCCATAAAACCAGGGGCAAGCAGGACCCAAGATTGGATCCTGTCATTGGTACTTGTGAAGGGGGAAATGTGGGGGCAAGCCATGATAAGCTAAGTATGGGAAGGTCACCCAAAGAAAGTTCCTTGCCTCCAACTGTTGTAGTAGGAGCGGCAGGCAGTGTCCTGCCACCATGCTAGCTTTACACTGGAAATAATTACATGGAAACTGTATTCTTTTAAACATTGCCTGGCCCATTAGTTCCAGCCTCTTAATGGCTAGCTCTTACATATTGATCTAGCCCATTTCTAATATTCTGTGTACAACAACAACCGGCCTACCAGGAAAGATCTTAACCTGCGTCTGTCTGGAGTGGGAGAATCATGGCGACTACCTGACTCAGCTTCTTTCTCCCAGCATTCTGTTCTGTCTACTCCACCCACCTAAGGGCTGGCCTGTCAAATGGGCCAAGGCAGTTTCTTTATTAACCAATGAAAGTAACTCCTCCATCATCCAACCATTATCACCTGCCAGAGTAGAACTCTGGCCAACCATAAATTTAATAAGAGGCCTGAGTCTCAGTAGTTTACCCTGAGGCAATATGTGGTTGCAGGAGGAACCTCAAACTGAGATTACCCGACTGACCACCACCCAAGAACAGATCATGCAAAGGAATTGCCTAACATTCTAGCCACTGTAGATAGGATCACCTGCCATCACACATTCACCAGGACACCCCTAAACAAATGTCAGCCAATCAGGGTCCTGAACCTTAGAAACCCTTCATACCCTCCTTTACTACTATAAAAACACAATTCTAATTGAGCTCTGGGCTCTCTGTTCATTCTATTACGTGGGACAGACAGAGAGACTGAGTTTGCAAACTTGATGAAAATAAAAGTTCTTTATTTTTACATATGGGACTCTGTCTCCTTGTTGGCTTTTGTGGGGACTTCGTGGATTTGGGCATAACAGTAAAGAAATCAACAATTAGTATGTAATTATATTTATGTACTTATATATTATACATTATAAAAATTGAGAACATATATTTAAAAATGAGCATGGTCTCATAAATGTCAGACAAGGATTGAAACAGACTGTTCTTTAATCAGAATAATGAAAGACATCAGTTCTCTGTGAAGGTGGAGACCATGTACCTAGGAACTTCTGGAGAGGAAAGTTTTATCATAAGATGTGTTCTTTACAGTCAAGGATGAATGATGCTAGCAGGTGTTCTGTTATTGTTTTCTTGTCAGGCAGGTTTTCTTTCTTTCTTTCTTCCTTCCTTCCTTCCTTCCTTTCTTTTTTCTTTCTTTCTTTCTTTCTTCCTTTCTTCCTTTCTTTCTTTCTTTTTTTCTTTCTTTCTTTCTTTCTTTCTTTTTTCCTTCCTTCCTTCTTTCCTTTCTCCCTTCCTCTTTCACTCCCTCCCTCCCTTTCTTCCTTCCTTCCTTGCCGGTAGCAAAGACCTGAATTTTGAGATCTGTATTTTGTTTCTTCATCAAGACTGTTAGAAAAAAAATGCTAAGAGGGATGACTCTGCCAGTGCAGAGAAATTCAACTAAGTCAGATCAAACAAAATTAAAATGCCCATTGTTTTATTAAATACCACATTTTCAGGTGGCTGAGCACATGGTGGGGAGACAGGAAAGCAGGGAACACATGCAAACCTGGAACTATTTTTTTCTACTCAGGGAGCCCACCTAAATACCCTGTGGCATGCTGGGATTTGGAGTCCAAACTAATGCAACTCCCAGTCCAGGGGGGTGGGTTGGATGCCAGGGGCTGGGGCTACACTCCAGACTTAACAATACAGAATCTTTGGATATAGGGGTGACAGGAAGTTGAAGTGATAATTATGGCCAACATTTTAGGCTCTCTTTGGAAGAAGGGTATTGACTCAAATCTGGCTACTTCCTGCAGGCATGGGGGCAATGTGTGTGTGAAAGAGCTAGGTGTTTGTGGGTCCACGTTCAGCAGGTGTTGTGGCTACAAAGGCATCTTGTTCACTGTCATCCTGGGAATGCTAGGCGTTTGTTTCTTGAGGGAGGTAAGAAGGCAGGTGTCTAGGAGAAAAAATATTGTTATCATTGGCTCTATGAAATGGGGCTAGCCATGAGATGAGACACAATAGCAGAGGAAATCATATTTTAGTTGGCAGATATCCTTGATCCAGAAGAGTTGGCACCAATGAACTCCCAGGAGCTGGTACAGGTGCTTTTGTTGTTGTCCTGGGAGCATTTTATAGGTTGGTCTTGACTTATGCAGCAGGAGTAACCTGCAAAAATATACTTAAAACTGGCTGGCGTTAAACCATAGTCCCCACCCTAGAGTACAGAATTAGACATTTTTTTCCTAAAGATTTATTTCTATTTGTAAGTTTGCCAAATACCTGAGGGTTCCCAGGGAGTCCAGAGGAGGTTGTCAAATTTGGGAGAATTACAAGGGGTTTGAGTTGCCATCATGGCTTCTGGGAACAGAATCCATGTCCTCCTCAGAGCATTAAGTGTTCTAAAACATTGAGTCATTGCTCAATCCCCTAGAGTTGGATTTCTAAACAATTATTTACAATCTCCAGTAAGTGAACATGAACAGTCACATTTCTCCAGACTGTCTCCAAAAACAATTATCCAGAAAAAAAAACTTTAAAATTCCTGTACATATTCTCATTTATTTGTATTTGGTGAGCACCACACACTAAGCTGCCCTTCCGTGATATTTTGATACATTGGTGAAAAAATTGGAAAAAGAAGATGTTGTTGAGAGGTTTACATTGTACACTTGAGAGCAATTCTTCACTGCTCCTAAAAGAAAAATCCCATTTAATTAATGCATTTAAATCTTCCCTTAATCCCCAAATAATTAACTGAAATAATGCAGTAATTATTATATATTTTCAATGTTTTAATCCTAAAATTACTGCTGATGAATATAAAAAATAATAAATGTAAGCTAAAAAATTCATGGTCATTCAGGTCATCAAGTGGTGTTGGTGCACAGCTTAATCCCAGTACTCAGGGAGGCAGAGGTAGGCAGACCTCTGTGAGTTCGAGGCCAGCCTGGTCAACAGAGTGAGTTTTAGGACAGCTAGGACTGTGGCACAGAGAAACCTGTCTTGAAAAGAAAGATTCATGGCTAACAATAGAATTCCAAGAGAGCTCCATGGAGGAAGTATAAAGAAATCCATTAACCTGATGATAAAGATAAACAGACTTGTGAGGCCACAGGGAAGAAACAAAGTTTGAATATAGTTATAAAAGGAATGGGGAAAAAATCAAGTAATCTGCAGTGACAGGAAATAGTACACAGCTTTAAATAATAACTCAAATATTAATGGTAACCATTACTTCATAAGGAAAACTGATTGGAAGATTGAATTAAAAGATAGGGCCTGACAAGAAACACACCTCATCATCAAAGATGACATTAACTTAAAGAGATGGAAAACTATAACCCTACTACATCCTCCAACTTTTAAAATTAAATTTTGGTATATCTTAGATTTTTTCTTTATCGGGCTATATGGTGAGTGGGAGATTTCTTGATGGTGCAATGGATGTGTTTTTAATTTTTAAGAGAGTAATCTCTTACTGTTTTTCATGGCGACAATTTTAACTTTCATTCCCTCCAAGGTAGACAGTTTTCTTTTGCTACATAACCTCCTCTACATTTCCATCTCTTGTGTTGTTTGGTAATTGGCAGAAGGCAGGGTTTGAACAACAAACTGAATGTACACCTTTGCCATCAATTCAAGTCATAGTTAAGTATATCAATAAATACTGACTCAGATGATGCACAAGGGTGCACAACTATTATACTCCCACTAAAGTTTTATATAGTAGAAGTTAAAGAAATCTCACTTATATAATAATCATGATTTATTATTTTCTATTGAGAAATAGGCTTGAAAACATGGCTTCCTGGTGGAATTTCTCCTTCCTAGTCTAAGGGGATCTCAGTAGAATCTTCTCCAATAGAAAGTTAATGCTGGAACAAAAGTGACAGAGACAGGAAATTAATTTCTTGGGGTAGGGATCATGGGAAAACAGTCCTATCAACATGCCTTTAGGATTATTTGATTTCAGATATAACTCTGAGGTGTGATGAATCATGATCCATTAAAAAGGACTCAGCTATGGAGAAGGAGAGATGGCTTGGAAGTTAAGAGCACTGGCTGCTCTTCCAGAGGTCCTGAATTCAATTCCCAGCAACCACATGGTGGCTCACAACCATCTGTAATGAGATCTGGTGCTCTCCTATGGCCTACAGGAACACATGCAGGCAGAGCACTGTATACATAATAAATAAATAAATAAATAAATAAATAAATAAATAAATAAATAAATAAATAAATATTAAAAAAAGAATGACTCAGCTCATCTTGAACAACACCAGAATGCTGGTACCAACACTTTTTCAAGAGGAAGTGTGCACATTATCAATTATTGAAATATTTCCTTCTGATTTTCTTTCTGATGCTGTCATTGTTACAAATGAGAGTTTCTTCTCTATTGCCTTCTCATAGAAATTGGTCAAAATATAGTTTAGGAGAATATTGTTTAAGAGGGCAAAGTAAATAAAAGTGAAGATACTCTCCAGAGCAAGATTAGAGCAGGCCAGCCTGGAGGTGGGGAGTTGCCCACTGGACTGTGCATGGTGGAATTTAGAGAAGTTTCTTATCGTCTCAACTCTGTGATGTCATTGTTAAGTCAGAGTCAGCAGCAAAGACTTGAATCAAGGTTCTAGAGCTCAGACGTGAGATAGCTCAGAGTGGAAGGTAGAGCCCCAACTTTGCCATTGACTTCATGCACAGACATCAACAAAGGCCACACAAAGGCCTCCAGTGCCCCCTGCTGTCCTAGGCTCCCTCCTAGAGAACACCTCTGTTAGAATGGCACATCTGTGTCTGTGTACACTTACACTTATAATTAGTTATATATACACTTATAGTTATACAATAAAGAAATTGTAAGGGAAGAGCCAGAATGATTGTATAGTCCATGCTTTGTGCCACTAACTGTGCACTGGGGAGGGCTACCAACTTTGACAGTTCAATGCAGAGATCTCCTGTGGAAGGTAAAGTAATAGAGAAGACAATCACAATCAAGACTCAGGACATGGGATTTCAGGGACATATCAGCTTCTTTTGGCAGACCCCACGGTTGTCTGCAGAAGTCAGAAAATACTTCTGCCCCTGAGATGACATCACAGCTGTTTTCTTCATCTTTGACAGTGATTCCTGATCGAAAGAGGAAATATCTGCTGCTCCTAGCACTTAGGAGTTCCTTCCAATTATCACATCAGGCATTATTTCTCTTGGGACTTTTAAGGATGCTTCAGATTACATAGTATTTAAGCATAGTAAACACACAGTAACAAATATTATAAATATGTAGAAACATTAAAGATATAGTTGATAGAAGTAATTTTCAGTTTCATCCTCACTGGAGAAGAAATTGTCCAGCAAGAACATTCATAATGATGTAAAAAAAGAAGAAAGTTTGTGAAAACTCCTCATGCTACTATTAATATGTCATATGATCCTGTGAAAAACATCTGCATTTTCCTCAGTTTCAGTTTCCTTAAACATAGAGTGTATCACCAGCTGATGTTTACAGAAGCTATCAAGGTATGCATGAAAGCATGACAGCAGTTACACATAGTAGGTGTTCAGTAAATCTACTCAACCTACAGAGTATACACAGTGGGTGAAAGTTTCTGCACCCCACAAGCTTCTCTGCTAACACAGAAATCCAATCAGACCAAATCAAACCAAACTAAAAAAAGCCCAGATTTACAGACTAAAACACTCTGCAATGATTTTGCTCACCCTTTCCCCAGAAAGAACACAAGGAAGAGAGACCAAACAATGTTATATATGCTTTTGTGGGGAGGGACACAGTTTAAATACCCATGGAAGTGGTCTTGAGCATATCTGGGGGATAAGTCGTCATTCTGCAGGCTTTCTGAAATGAGGCAGGGTTTGGAGCGAGTTGGGGGAGGAGGTTTGGGGTGGAGTTTCCACCAGAACACTCCAGACTGTTTGTGTATATGGATGCTAGGGAATGGGGTAGAGCTTCCACCAGAATATCTATCTGGTCTATAGAGTTGAATGCAGAGAGAAAAAGACCCTGGATTCATGTGGAACAGAAATAGATTTCTTCCATTGTCATCCCAAAGTTGGTGTGTTTCTGCTTTATCACAACAATACTCCTATACCCAGGGTTCCTATGATTACTGCTCGTGGGAATGAGACCAGAAGTCAGAACTAACACTGACATCTTCTGGAGTGATTACAAGGAAGAGGTGTGTTCAAGAGCAGTCAGTCTCTGATGGAGGAAGGTCATTGGTTAAATAAAGAAACTGCCTTGGCCCTGATAGGACAGAAAATTAGGTAGGCGGAGTAAACAGAATAGAATGCTGGGAGGAAGAGGAAGTGAGCTCAGACTCAATAGCTCCCCTCTCCCAGTCAGATGCCGGGTCAGACATGCTAAATCTTTCCTGGTAAGATTGGTGCTACACGGATTATTAGAGATGGGTTGATCAGGATATGAGAATTAGCCAGTAAGGGCTAGAGCTAATGGGCCAAGCAGTGTTTAAATGAATACAGTTTGTGTGTTGTTATTTCAGGACATAAGCTAGTTAGGTGGCCTGGAGCCAGGTGTGGGAAAAGGCCCGCAGCTCCCTCAACAAGTCTCTAGCGGAGGATGTCACACATCAGGCAATAGGCAGGCTCCCTCACAGCTGTCACTTTGCTTCTGAGCCATTCTTTATTGAGCTCCTTGGGTCTTAGCAGCAATGCGATGCCTCCCTAGTTCCCAGTTTGCTAATCAGACTGTGAACTTTCCCCAGTTGGGCTTCTGTAAATGTCCCTACATTCTATTCTTCATCCTCTAGCTTTCTTCAATCTTCAAGATCCTTTCTTAAGGCCAATCTGTTCAAGTTAATGACTTCTTAACAAAAAGTCTTTGATGGATTCTCAGGGTTTCCCCAGTCAGACTTCTGGTGAGGGATCTAAAATTATCTCATTTAATTCCCAAAATAACCCTGTTTACAAAATTTTTCATTGCCTCTGTTTTTCCAGGTTTCCTTACCTGAAATCAGGGTTTAGGAAGTTAAAATAAACATTTACCTGTGTTTGTATGAAAGAGAGTGGGGGAAGGGAGGGAGAGAGGAAAAATAAGAGCTTGTGTAGAAATAAGAGGACAATGTTGGGGGATCCTCCTTTTCTACCTTGTTTCTGCCAGTGTGCTGTGTACTGTCTGGGCCACAGTTCAGAAAAATTAAGAGGAGGGAAGAATTTTGAAGTTTCTGTAGTGGACAAGAGATGTTGTCCTGAAACATTCGATATCATTGATTTTCCCCTGGACTCAAGGTGGTCAAGTTTCATAAAGAGGATTAATGTTTACTTGCGGAAATATGAAGCTAAAACTCTTGCCTCAGTTACCTCTGTCTCCCTTCTCCTTACAGGGCCACACTGAGATTACAGATGTTGTCTTGCTGTCATTATCCAAATATCCATACCACTTCCACAAAAAAAAAAATCTTGACCTGTCCAACAGGTCCAGTTATTCAGGGTCTGAAGAGGTTTTACCGGAATGAATCATGAGCGAGAGAAAAGAAGGAGACCAAGCAAGATTCAGTTGTCAAGGTCTCTGTTTATTAGGGTAATGGTTGTGGCTTATATAGCCCTTGAAGGAGGAACTTGGCTTGGGGTAGGGGGTAGGGGTAAGAAGGAACTTTGCTGAGGTAGCAAAGGTCACCAGTTAGCACACCCAGTGTTCTCTGTTCAAGCAGAAACATTCCTTTTGTGATTCCATCAACAAACAGTTCTCAAGATAGTTGGGATGTGGGCTCTCTGCAAACATCCTTAGGACAATGGTCCCTGCTATCATCTTTAGGACAATGGTCCCTGACAAAATCCAATGGGTCAGTAAAGAGACCAGAAATGAATGCCTCTGGAGACAGTTTCAGGAAACAGCCTTTGCTTTATTGTAGCTGAACAACAACTTATAGACTGGAAGCCTATGGGCTGTGATTGATTAAATCATTACTTTGGATTGCATCGTGAGTGATCATATCACTTAGGTCCTTATATGGGAGAAACACATAAAGGAGACGACAGTGCAGACTCTTCAACAAGTCAGTTCCAGGCTACTAGTGTTCCGACTTCTGGGAATACCCAGGAGCGTGGTGTGCCATGCTTCTTATTTAGAAGTGCAATGTTCCAGGTAGGCTGACCCTTCAGTCAAGACTGTATGTTCTCCTACAGCCCCCCCCCTTAGATTTTGCATTCCTGAGAGCAGAGCATCTAGAACAAAGAGCTGGATATGTCAACTAATACGTAACAAGAAAAGAGATAATAACATAAGTAAATAAGCTAGAAGCATTATGAAAACAGAGTGTCTCTGGGAATGGGAATTATGTCATCTCAAATTTTAGAATCTTCTCTTATAGGATCTCTATCAGGAAATAGGTAGGAAACATTAACAAATAACTAAGTACAAGGTCCTCTGACCTTCACTTAACAAGGGAAGTTTAGGTACCAATGCCCAATAAATAGGTAGGTAAGAAAGCAAACTGTAGACAAGCAATACTTATCTGAGTTTATTTTGACCTGAGATGATGTTGGTGGATCTAAATTGACCTCTTGCAGCTTATAAGAACCTTTCTTAAGAGGCAAAAATGACAGATATTTCAGGTTATTATTACTTGGAATTAGGTAGAAAGGCAAATTATTTTTTTGATGTGGCATCAACCTAAGGAAGTGAGGCCTGTGACTTGATTTTTACCTAATGAGAAAAACGAAAAGGCCCAAGATATGCTCAGTGTCTCAATTTACATTTGGTGTCCTGTTGTTCAAGATGTAGGACTCTCACCTCCAGCACAATGTCTGCCTGTATACCTACATACCCCACCATGATGATAATGAACTAAACCTATGAAACAGTAAGCCACCACCTCAATTAAATGGTTTCCTTTATAGGAGTTGTCAGAGTCATGATATATCTTCACAGCAGTAGAAACCCTTACTAAGACAATCAATACAATGGCAGTTTCCAAGATCAATACAGTTGTAGTTGCCAGGATACAGTGAAGTTTGTAAATTATACAGGTTACTCAAGATTAATGTCAAATACCAATTGTCCTGTAAAGCCTCCATACTTTCTTGACTAGTAAGGGAACAAACAGAGAAACACAAAGCTGCCTGAACACTTCACTGCCTGAGGGAGCACACTGGTCTCTTTGGAATTAGAAGGCACATTGTGTTCCAGTGGCCAAGGACTCAGACCTGAAAAATCTATCACATATCCCTCTCAAGTCAGCTGGACCAAGCCAATTCCATGATTCCCCCCATTTTGTTTACCATTGGTAAACAATTAGGTGTCAGGAAAGGGAAAATATTAATTGAATACTTCCTGCTGATTGGGGGGCATCAAAGTTCTTGGGAAAAACTTGACCTTGACTATTAGGTATAGTCAGGATTCATAGCCAGGGGCTTATAATCCTGTAATAACAGCTGATTAAAAATATGGTTAGAAATCTTTTGAATTTGCTATTGAAGAATCTCAACAAGAAGTTTATAAGTCAAGGTGCAATTAGGATTAAAAAAAAGGAAGATAAGGGAGGTTAGGAAAGGCAGTGTCCAAATTTCATATTGGATTGTCAACCATTCATTTACCGGAAGCATTAGTCTTGTTCTTACATTTTTGGAGATCTGTCTGGAGTTGTTGGATCTTATCTTATCATAGGATCCACAAGGTTACTCAATGTTATGGTGTACCCTGTTATCTGGGTATCCTGTCTCTTTAAGAGACAAGCCCTGCTCTCCCACCCCAAATTCAGACAGAGAAAGCAAAACATCCACTGCCACCAACTGGCATCCTTTCTCTCTCTCTCTCTCTCTCTCTCTCTCTCTCTCTCTCTCTCTCTCTCCCTCTCCCTCTTCTGAAGAGGTGGCTGCTGTCTTTCTCTCTCTATCTCTCTTCCTCCTATCTGTTTCTCTCTCCCCCTGCCTCTCTCTCTCTCCCCCCTTCCCTTTTCCTTCCATAACTCACTAAATAAAGTCTATGCTCAAACTCTATCTGAATGACATATCTGTCTGTCACCTACAATGGTCTCCCAGCAGCCTGGAACCCTCCTAGGCCTTGGGTGGTAAGACCTGCTACTCCTTGTGGCCAGCCCCTCAGGTAATCACACCAATGCTTTTAAGAACCATAACACACAGTATCTGGACAAAAAAGTGAGAAAAGAAAGTCTAAAAGCCCCTGGGATTAAATGGCCTTGCAGCCACTACCACCACTGCCTGCCTCTTTTCATTATTAAAGTGCAAGGGTAAGTGAACATTGGAGAACTCATGTTCATGGTCCAACAGTCTCATAAGGAAGACGGTCTGCACCAAAACTTCATATCATAAAATTACATAAAAATTAAATAAAATAAATTACATAAAAATAAAAAATTCATAAAAAATAAATACAAGTATATATTAAAATAATAAATGAATTGTACTGAGACTTGAGTCATGAGTGCCAACACCCATTTTAGAAGCATCAATGCTGTTCTAATCCCATGTATGTGCCATTCTCCAAGATGATTTTCAGTTGTGATGCCAACAAATATTCAGTTTCTTTTGATAACAGTGTTGGAAGATAGCAGATAGAGCAGCAACTGTTGATACAGGTTACAAAACATCTCCTAACAAAATCTAGAAAGAAGCACAAGGAATTTGGCATTGGAGGATACAGTTGTTGGTCTTGCTACAGATCCATCTCTTCTCTGCATAGATCCTGGCGCTGCTGATCTTGTTGTTCTTCAGGTAGGCATGTTTTTCTACTCCTCGAATGGGAACCCTGAAAATAAACCATAAACAGTAAATCTGTGGAGTCCAGAACTGCATTTGCTCCTCAGTAAAATCTTGTCTGTCTCTAGTGCTTGTTTGTAGTATAAATCAAAAAAAAAAAAAAAAAAAAGCAGAGTCCATGAAAATCATTAGCACTAGTTTTGTAATTATGGTCTTTTACATTCATGGGGCTTGACTTCAACACAGAACTTTGACATTCATCTATGTTAAGCCCTTTAATATGTGCACAAAGCATTTGACTGGTGCTTGCTACTTTGTTCAGATGAACTACAGACATGGGTGGCCTCACTGAGGTGATTTTCAATTCTTTTTTGAAGTGTTTCACATATGGGGAAAGCCACTTCTTGGTAAACTGCTGAGTGGACTTTAATGATGGACAAGCCTGGGTCTGTTATCTACCATTCCAGTATAAAGGCTCAATTCAAAACAGCTTTGCTCACATCCAAGTACTGTTTTAGGTGCACTCTGATTACAAGACTTTAGAGAAGGTTTCCAATGCCCTTGGAGTCTCTGCTTCTGTGAATGGGTGCAGTCACCCACACAGCGGACTGCTGGGTCTCAGGCTTGCCTTTCTACAGTGACTTCCTGAAATTTCAGACTCCTCATTGCCCGTCTGAGGTTCTGTCTACATTCTACACAGGGCATTTATCAACAACAACAAAATTTTAAATTGATGAAGAAGCAGACAATAGTAAACCCAGATGCCATCATCATGCTAAGAATTTTGAGGAAAATCACACTAAAGGTTTGAAAATGATGGCCAATATATCTCCAAAGCAGTACAGCTGGATTCAAATGACACATCCATTCCTCTCTAATAGACACAACTCACACACTTCACAACAAGTGATCACATTAGAAAAGAAAGTGGTTTGAAAACATACGAGCTGTTATATTCAGTGTCGTTCATCCACCTCCAAGGGTGCTCTGGTGACTCTCTGTGCAGGCCAATCCAGTAGTCAAAATTCACTGTGTGTCTCCTCAGGAAATTCTGTCATAAAACACAGAAAGCAAATATATGTGTCTCTCTATTTCAAATGACCCTCGAGTGTTTCCAACCCACAGCTTCCTCTTTAGAAAATAAGAGGGTGTACCTGAGGGACACAGACTTTGGAGCCACAGACATCAGTTCTCAGTGGATGCAATTGACAGCCATAATTCTTAAGTACCTCATTTGAATTAAATTGCCAAGTTTTATGACATCTCTCTGTGGTTGGGATAGTTCCTGGTTATGCCTCCCTTTGCAGTTATTAACAATTGTAGCCCTTAGGAGGCATTTGCTAGCTTGGAGAAAAATGCTCAACACCAGCAGATATCTCAGTAAAACAGCATATCCAAACTTCCAGATTGACTATGAGCATTACATGAGAAAATGTTTCTTGAATGTCTCAGGGCTCCAATCAGGAGTGCTACCATCAACAAATGACACATACCCATGTGTTTCCCTTTTTTCCAGGTGCAAAGGATGGGATCCTTCCTCCTGTTTCTTCTTTAACCAGTCTATTAAAGGCAATACATATTCAGCAGAACAAACAAACAAACAAATTCCTGATCCTTTCTTACCAGCTCCTCCATGTTGTCAAATCCAGCTAGTTGGGCCTTTAGTTCCATGCAGAAGTTCTGACTGAATGTCCAAGTGCTTATGTCTTCAGAAAAATAAAAACATTTACTCCCAAATCCAGTCCAGTTTCTTGGGCATGTATTGTAGGTAGTTTTGACTGAAACCTGTTCTGGCTTTCTTTCTAAAATTTGGACAATATAATGAATTATTATAAGAATTGGCATAACCTACTGATCTCAGATGCCTGTGAATTTGACTGTAGTTTTCCTATCTGATCTATAGAAATCTTCTCCTTAGCATGTTGGTTCTTTATTTAATGGTGTCCCAGCTTGGGCTTCTGCCCCATTCTTTCTCAAGTTCCCACTGGAAACAGGGCTTCCAGGATGTGTATTTCTATAATATTATCACTTTTTCTGCTTTGTGATATTTCTCTACAATAGGAATTGTTAGAGCAACAAGTACTCTGTATGGACACTTATTTTGGCAGTCAGCCTGATAACTGAGATAACAATGAGGACTATTGGGAAGGTGGTATATACAGTATGTACCTGTGGCACTAAGGGATTGTTCATGAGTTGTAAAACAGTGCTCGCTGGTAGAAGTCACAGTCTGCCATAGCATTCTCTCTCTCCAACTAAGTTTCTTGCTCCTTACCTACTAGTCTTATCTGGATTGTGTCCCTGAGCCTGGGGGACTAACCTCATCTGTGTTGTAATAGGAGCGGCGGGCTGCTTCCCGCCACTCCGG
>NW_004949144.1:2501016-2549332 GCF_000317375.1 Microtus ochrogaster
GGAGCTGTCGAGTCTCTGACCTCACTTCCTCTTCCGCCCAGCATTCTGCTCCGTTCACTCCTCCCCCTACGTTCTAACCTATCAGGGCAAGCAGCTTCTTTATTTAATTAACCAATGACCTTCCTCCATCACATCTGAAAGCTGTCTGTAACCAAATGCTTGATTCATCATTAGCTTGACCCTTAATATAGATCCCTGCTAAGAATAGTGCTAGGAGCTCTGCTAAAGGACCCTAGTACTAGGACCTTGTGATAGGACCTTGGCACTTTATAAAAATTACGGCTTGTCTCAGGCTCTCCAATCCTATATCTTCCTTGTACTCTGAAATAAAGTTGAGCTGATTCACCTAAGTCTGTCTCTCAGAGGTTTCCTTTCATCTGTGCTCATAGACTGCATACAAAACTTTCTGTCACCCCTTCTTCATCTTTCCCCTCTCAGCCTGGTGACCAACAGGACAAGGAGGAAGGAGGACCACCCCCTCGATGGCAACAATATAAGCCTTTTATTACACTATTCTGAACAGTGTGGTCCTAAAATCCTATAAATTGATCATCTCAAAAACCTTTCATTGAATACTTTCAAAATGCAGTTGAACATTTTAACTAACACCATGGGTAATGGGGGCAGGTACTGTATCTTCCTGGCCATATTACTCTTCTTTGTTCTCACATTTTCTTGAAGTTCTTCCTTTGGGTATTGTGCTCTTTATTCTTTACCTTGAATAGCTCCCCAAGGAAGACATATCTCATACATCTCTCTTGAGGTTGCAGAATGTCCTCTTCCCAGGGATGCTGAGCCTGGTCTCTTGTGAACACCACCAGTCTGTACTGTTCCTTCCCTTCATCTCATGCTAGACCCTAAGTTCCCAGAGAAGAGGAATTTCCAGTGTGGTTTCTCTCTGCCCTTCACACAGTGCCTGGCTCACAGTGCTCAGTAAGTGTAACTGACAGAGTGGATGTGGACAGAATGCTGCAGGATCTGGAGAATGTCACTCACCTGACAATGACAGAGCCACAGAAAGTGCAATCACAGCTCCAGTGAGGACAATGATCACTGCATAACAGCAGTAAAGCCCAGCAGGAGACACAGGGGAAACGATTCTGAAAATGTTTTCTTGGAGCTTTTTACCTGTCAAAATATAAATATGAGAAAAATCAATCTTAAGAACCTTTCAGGGAAAAGGATAAACTTACTCAGATTCATCTGTAGATTTGGCTTGCACTCCTCCTCTGCAAACAACCTTCTCAGAAAGTCCTGGTCTATAACTCACAGAAAAGTAGAGGAAAAGGAAGCAGAAGTGTTGCCATGGAGCCTTCCACTTATTGAGCTAGAGCCAATGATGGATCAAGAAACAAAGATTGAAGATCAGGATGGAAAAAATATAACAACAAAAAACTACCTGTAAATTTAATTCTTTAAGAATAGACTGGTTAAGTTTGAGGGAAGCACCGTGGGGGTTGGCAGTAGCAGGGATAAGCAGGAGGCTGGATATATAGAAAGCTGAGAGATTAAAAACAGTTGTTGCTCTTCTAGAGGACCCAAGTTTGGCTCCCAGTTTCCTCATGGGACAGCTCATGACTGTTTGTATAACTCCTGCTCTAGTCAATGAGACAAATATGTTAGTACACTTCTGCAATTCTAGAGCTAGAGAGGCAGAAGTTGGCAAGTCAGGGATACAAAGTCAGCCTTGGCTATAAAAAAGGTTTGAGGCCAACCTGGACTTATAATGATCAGTTTCAAAATACCTAGCAAGCAAAAATTTAGTAAGTACACACATAAGTATAATAGAACTCATTGACATAATTAATGGTAGCATTTTAATAAGTTTACCAAAACCATGAAAAAAATTAATATTAGTCCAAAATAACAAAAACTCTCAACAGGTTAGGAATTGAAGGAACTCTTCCCAACACATTTATGGATATGGTTCATTTGAAAGCAACAAGCAAGGTTTGTCATTCTTCTTAACTTTATTTTTTATTTTATTCATATAGTTGATTTGCCTGCATATATGTCTGTGTTGTAGAATAATTGTAAATTGTCTCTGCCAAGGCCCTTTTTAATTGCTTTAATAAAGAACAGAATGGCCAATAGCTTTGTAGGAGAGATAGTTAGGATTTCCTTGGAGAGAAAGGAATAAGAGGAACAATCAAGATGCAATGAGACACTAAGACAGTTGGACATATAGAATGAAAAGAAGGTTAAAAAAGCTGCAAGGCAAAATATAGATGAACAGAAATGGGTAAGTTTAAGTTCCAAGACCTAATTAAAAACAGCCTAAGCTAAGGCCAAGCTTTCATAATTAAGAAGTTTCTATGTCATTATTTGGGAGCTAGAGAGACAAAGAAAAACTCATTGTACGTCTGATCATGATATACATGCCTGATCCAAATGGAGACCAGAAAAGGGTGCTGAATTCCTTGGAATTGAAGTTACAAATAGTTGTGAATGGCCATGAGGGTATTATAGACTAAACCTGGGTTCTCTGCAAGAACAGCCAGTGTTTTTAACCATGTGTCATCTCTCCAGCACAAAATAACTTTCAAATTGTACGAAAATTCCAAAGAATTAGTCTAGCTGAGCAATTTAGAAAAAATAAAGAGGCCAAATTTGCAGAAAGGACACCACCTAATCAAAGAGGGACAGAAACAAAGACATAAGTATGGTTTGGGCTTCTGCCTACCGTCTGAGCAATCTGTATCCACATGCCAAACCTCATTTCTCCTACCTTCTATAAAACGCTACACAAGCATGAAACCTAATACTATAAAACTCTCTGAGGAAAAGAGAGAAGAAAAATCTCTGTGACTTAGTGGTGAATAAAAATGTTTCGGGTATATTACCAAAATCCTTATCCACATTATAGAAAATGAAACACTTGGATTTTGATCTAATTTTAAAAAGCCTCTTTTCTGAGTCCCGCAAAGGGAATTCAAAAAATAATTTTTGCAAGGCATAGATCAAAAAGAAGTTGTATTCTGAGAGTTGTGAGAACTAATTGGTTTATGAGAGAAAGAAAGGGAGGGAGAGAGAGAGAATAACAATGGACCAAATACCTGAATAGTGGCTAACAAAGATCATGTATTAAATATGTTCAACATAACCAGGTTTAAGAAAAGACAACTGGAAACAGATCATCAGTTTGTTAAAATGAGAATACATTTACAATATGCCCTGGCCCTGCTACCCACAAGATATGAAAACCCATTTTCCACTAAAAAATAAAATGTACATTTAAATATTGACAGTAATTCTAGAGCTTCCTAGAAAAGAAAAATGTAATTGTTATAATTATAATTATGTTGGCCTGACCTGTTCCTTTTAGAGACAAGCTCTACCCACTCCCAATCTTCCCCTTTGTACCAATGCAAGCTGATCTTGGCCCTCTTCCCTTTCCCAGTCTCTCTCTGTGTCTACTCTTCTGAAGAGGCAGCCCCCTGCTTCCCTCCTTCCCTCCTTCTCTTCTTTCTTCCTCTGTCTCTATCCCTCTATTTCTCTCTCTCTCTTTACCACATACTACCCCTATCCATATAGCTTTCCAATACTCACTAAATAAACTCTACATACCCAAGCTCTTTCTGCTTGGCCTATCTCTCTGTCACTTACCTTTTGCACAGTCCCCACGTCTGAAGGGAGACCTGCCAGGGTCACTTGCACCACAAAACATAACAGTATTTTTTTTTTTTAATTTTAACCATATTCCAACAGGATTCTAACCAAGACATTTTAGATACATAATCAACACCAAGATTTATTGATAATCCTCTGTATTTACAGTTGTATAAAATCTGATACTGTCTGTTTCATTTTGATACAAAAATGGTAATTTTTCCTTCTGCCTTTCTCATACGGTATATGCAAACATCTCTTCTAAATTCTAATGCCTCCCACAGCACAGTTGGAAGATAACTTTTGTGTCTTTATTAGGAAGCAATATTAGAAATGATCTCTCAAAAAACAAAGAAATGAAACATTGCTGATTTGGTTTTTAGCATATTTTACAGGTCACTCCTGCTGTCTGGCCAAGACCAACTAGCAAAACACTCTCCAGACAATGCCAACACTTTCACTGGCTCCTGAAACTTCACCAGCTCCTGGAACTTCACCATTTGTACCAACTCTCTTAAATCAAGGATACCTATCAACTAAAATCTGGTTTTATCTGCTATTGTATCCATTTATACACCCGAGCCTCACCTGGACACCCAGGGCACTTCTCTGTCCCATTCTTTCTGGCAGTTAATGACTCTTCCCACGGCTAGCCCATTCATAGGGCCAATAATAACAATATATTTTTTTCTCCACGGCTAGTCCCATTCATAGGGCCAATAGTTACAATAATGTTTTCTCCTAGCCACCTGCCTTCATATCTCCCTCAAGAAACAGGTGCTTGAGGTCTCCATGACAGTAAACCAGATGTCTCTCCAGCCACACCTCTCACTTAGTGTTATCCCACCAACTCCCAGCTCTCCCCTCTCCCACGTTGCCCCATGCCCACAGGAAGCACCCAGACTGGAGCCAGTGCCCCTTTATCTAAGGAGTTTAAAACTTTGTTTGAAGGGCTTCACCTCAGCTCGTTGGCAACCCTTTATCCAAAAAGCCTGCAATGATTGGTCGAAAGTACCACCCCAGCTCCCTAACACCCTTTTATACAAAAGTCCAGATTGTTTGGCTGGGAACTTCACCCCAGCTCCTGGCATAAGAGGGTCAAAAAAGCCCACCAAAAGGTAACCCCTCCTCTGGGAAGGTCAAGACCACTCCCGCAGGCTATTTAAACTGCCCCCCAGAGAATAAACATGTGGTCTCTGGGTTTTGCATGATCTCCCCTTTCTTCTCTTCCCCTCTTCATGCTTTCCTGGAGCATTGCATTAAACATGAGCATTCTTTAATTGGGTTTAATTTGGTCTGACTGCAATTATTGGTGTCGGTGGAGAGGTTTGGCTTAAGAGAAATATCTAACAACAGCAACAATAACAACAACGACAACAATAATAATAAAAGGATGATAAAAAATAATAATAAGTGATTTAGTTAAGAAGGTATTTTAAGTGATAAAGGGGAATATTTTGTTGTAAATTTTGTATTTGGTAAATAGCAGTAGTGTTTTCCCAAAATCCAGTATAGTTTCCAAAATAAAAAAATAAATAAAGTGAATGAACAGGAAAGAAGAAAAAAGCAAAATAAAACAGTGAAATATACTGAAGCAAAGACATTTTCAAATGGCAGGAAACACAATTTTTGCCTCCTTCTGGAAGACTGAAGTAGAAAACACATTATATTCTTTTCCATAATTTACTATTAGCTCAAAATGTAGATGACTTGGTCCTGGATGAGTTTAGTCTGGACCCCAAGCCTCCGGACTCCTCCTTATACTGTTTTTCCATTACAGTGACTCTGTAAAGCAAAAGCCCCAGCTTCCCAGGCAACTTCTGTCAGTTCACGCTACCAAGCTGTTTGATTTGCTTTTTCAGTGGAACTTGAAGAGCAAGCCTGTTCTACAGGGACTTGGTGAGAATCACCAGAATGCTCTGACTTTTGTATGGCAATTCACTGTTCATTTCTCTGTGTGAGAACTATTTAAGTATTATATGCTATAATAGAATAACTAATGTAACAACCTCTTAGCTAACTAAAGTCCTGTCTGCTGTCTTTGTTCTAAAGAGATCCACTGTTACAGGCTCACAGGCATGAGGTTCAGCTCCCCTGTCCTCCCTGTCTGTTCCTGTCCCTGGCAAGCAGCTCTCTGCTCCTGTAGTTCCTTTTGTATATGCATTAAATACACACCAATCTCTTTTTCCTGCAGGTAGTCTGTGGTACTGAGCATGCCAAGAAAAGCCTCCGCAGGTTCTGCAGCACTCATCTTGGATAGAAACTAAGATCATCGAGAGGGAAGCAATGACCTTTTAGTTTCATGGGCGGTCCTGTCTCCACTCTGCCTATGCAATCACCACACTGTGCAATCAGCACACTCCTCCTTTGCAATTGCCAGCTCTTTTCTCACACAAAAGACAATGTGAGAGGTGATCCCCGTGTTGCTACAGCTCTGAGTTTTGAGAACTGATTCAAATTGTCTCTTATACCAGGTTCCAACATGGAAAAGTTTGATTAGTGGTGTGGAAACAGAAAGACACATCCTACTGCCACCCTCACCAGTCCAAAAAATGCCTGTAGATCAGTGGTTCTCAGCCTGTTTAATGCTTTTAATACAGTTCCGCATGCTCTGTTACCCCAGACCATTAAAATTACTTCATCGCTACTGTAATTTACTATTGTTATAAATGAGAATGTCAATATTAATACACAGGATACCTGATATAATGACCCTTGTGAAATGATCATTCAACTTCCCCAAAAGAGGTCACCACCCACAGGTTGAGAATCACTGCTCTAGATTTCCAGGGACTATTGACTCAGGACAAACCAAGGTGCACAGCTTAGATGCCAAAAAGAACTTCAGAACTAGACAGTTTATGAAGCAGAGTTGGAGTCTAAGATTTATTTGTATTATATTGAATCATATGTATTTAAGAGGTTATACCAGTCTATGGGTCTGTTCCTGTGAGTGCAGGTGCCTGCAGAGGTCAGCAGAGGGCGTCAGATTGCTCCTTGAGGAGTTTGAATTTAGAATGCAGGTGCTTCAGAATTGTAGCAATGAAATATCATCAACCTCAATAAAAACAAACTTAGTGTTGTTTTTATAATTTAGGAACATACGCCAAAGAAAATTGTAAACATCTCAGAAAATTTACTTAAATAGTAGAATAAAATATTTGGGTGATGGGTACAATAGTGTGTGACTCTGATCTCAGAACTCCTGATCATAAAATCCTGCTGGAACAGGATGAGAATCCATGGCAGCCGTGGTGGTGCCATCTGAAGATTGACTTCTCATTTACTGATTATCTTTGTGTTTACTTTCTTTTTAGAGCTCTGACTTGAAGTGAAACTGTTAACACAAGAGACCTTACTAAACCCCAAGGACGTTCAACCCTCCCATAGCTGGAGGCCTCTCTATCCAATCCCAGAATTCTGAGCAAGAGATTATAGACCTTTTCCTGGAGCAGAGTGTATAGCCTGTCCCAGCAATAAGGAGAGAGTGAAGCCTGGCACAGCGATGAGGACAGAGTGAACTTTAGCCCAATGATAAAGACCTCCAGTCCTCCTCTTATCCCAGGCCTGGAGCAGTTCTGGGAGTCAGGGAGCCCAGGAGAGGCACAAGTAGAGCCAGACTCCTGGTCTGGATTGGGGAGAGATAACCCTAGAAGCCCAGGTATTGTCACGAAGTGAGATTACAGTTTGTAGCAATGTAAGGGTAAAAAAAGTACATGTCTATTCTTCCAGACCCAAAGAAGGCACACTGCCAAGAGCAGACTGACACAGAGTCATAACAGAGTCAATATTTATTCCTGTACTGGGCATGTGTGCTTCTCACTGTAGTACATTGACCTTAGGGAAATCGATCCAGGAAGGACAGCAAATGCAAAAAGTCTCAATACTTTCCAGCCAATTTTCCTGTGTTACTGGAAATACTCTGAAATTTTACTGTCTTTTGTTTTATTTTAGGCATGAAGGAAGACAGAGGGCTTTGTGTGACATTGTAATTGCTGGAACTGTAGGTCTCCAGGTATGTCAGAGGTTCTATTCTTGACCAGGAATTTTCCCTTAAAGGGCCTTTACTACCACTATAACCATTTCAGAAGTAACTGCAGTCTGTCTGCACTGACTCTCAGGAGCCATAGGAAAGCAGTGTTGGGAAGAGCAACCTTTCTTCCCTGAAAAGCATGTTTTAGTGTGCAATAAATAATTATATTCACTAGGCATATACGCCCATTTGAAATATGGGCGAGTTACCTTTTGGCCATTAAAAGATAGTTGACTAACTAGTGAAGGGGGGCACACCCATGCCACATCATATGTTGTAAGACCCCCGTCCTGCTTGCTAAGCATAGCACCAGATGAAAGACCCCCCGCCCAGCTTGTTAAACAACTTAGCACCGGTAACACCATTTTGCAAGGCTTGTACTGAATATTCAGGGTTTTAACAAAGGGCAGTTTAGAAGCTGCCAAAACGAGATAGAGACACCTGTGGCTGGGCCAGGGGAGAAACGGTGAATACCAAGAGAGAAACTCCCTGTCTGCCCTAGACAAGAGCCAAGGCAGCCCATATCTGAATTCTCGGGAACCAGGGACCTTGTCCAGACTTGAACTCAGCCATATTCAAACTGACCAATGAATACCCTGTAACTATGCATCTCGCTTCTGTAACCGTGCTTCTGCTCCCTTTACCCTATAAAGACCCGCTACCCCAGCCTGACGGCGCACAAGTCCTCCGAGGGACCTTGTTGCCCAGGTACCTGTGTATCCGAATAAACCTCTTGCTGTTTGCATCCGCATAAATGGTCTCGCTGCTCCTTGGGAAGGGTCTCCCCAGACAGAAAGACACTATCTGAGGGTCTTTCAATGTGAGATGTCATGTGGTCACAGGAGCCAGTTCTCTCTGCTTCCTTGGGTTATACTTTCTGTCCTGCTTACAGATTTGGAAGAAAGGGGCCTATTATTTATTTAATATATGCAAATGCAGTAGTCAGTGCTTCTTTATGATTTATTAGGAATTTTTCAACTTCTAAATACAAATTTCTTTTTCAGAACTAAGACTTGCTTAACTGGAAAGATGAGGACTGAGCAGTTAGGAGAATTTGCCTGAGTTCTGTTCCCAGAACCCAAACTGGGTAGCTCATAACACTAGTCCCGGAGGTTCTATTACCATGCACACATGCATATAAATATTTAAGAAAGAAAGGAAGAAGGAAGAAAGAAGAGGGAGGCGGGAAGATAGAAAAGAAGGCAGGAAGGAGCTCCTTGAATATTTCTAGTTATTGTCCTCCCACCTCACTCCATTGCTGCCTAACTCGCTTCAAACTCCCCATTCAGCCAGAGTCCTAGAGTTTTGAGGGTGTAGGATGTTGTTGGTTAATTTTATTTTGAGGCTCCCTCAGGATTTGAAATAGACCAGTTACTTCATCCACTCAAGGACTTTTTGGGTTCCTTGAGTTTCACTTCTCTGCAAAGCTTGTGGCAAAAGAGAAAAGAAAGTATAATAAAATGCATTTCTTTTAAAAAGTAAGAACTCTGGATCTCTAACTAGCTCTTAATACCCTTTCAAAGAAGGGAAGAAATGATTTAGCCTGGGTGCAACATTGTTTTCTTGTTTTTTTTTTTCCTTTTTGAAATTTCAAAGGATAAGAGTCAGCAGTTAGACTGCAAGGCCCTGCTTTGAATGGTCACTAGGATGGACCAGCCAGGTCCTGCCTATTTTCCATAATTAGGGGAGAAAAAAGGAAAGAAAGAAAATGAAAATGAAATCTTAAAGTACCTAGCACAGGTTGGCCCATCCTGGAACCAAGTTCAATATTTCATCAGAAGAAAGGCCTCATTGTCTTCGGTAGGTAAGGGTAGAAACATTCACTTCCTTCATTACTATATTTTGTTTTTTAAGACAAGTTCTCTTACTGAACCCGGAGCTCACAGATTAAGCTAAACAAACTGACCAACTTGGCCCAAGGATCTGCCAGTCTCTACCCTCCTGGAACTGCATTTACAAGCTCATGTCACCAGATGCAAATTTCTTATGTCCCTTCTGAAGGATGGAATTCATGTGCTTCCACTTACGTGGCAAGCACTTTAATGACTGCCAAGGTTCTGAAGATGATCTTTAAGAAAAACATATAGAATATGTTTGTTGCCTTTAAAATGAAATAGTTGTGCACAAAAGCTATTAGGAACTATTTCAAGGACTGGCCCCATTCTTCATTCCTGATTGTCAACTTAATGAAGGGATCATAAAATTTATGTGAAAAGTGAGATCTTATGTGACATGCTATGTGGTAATAGGGTTGTGGTGATAGAGCTCATTAAAGAACAAAATGCCTATGGTAGGACCCAGAGGTACCACACCTATAATCCCCACTGGGAGGTAGAAGGCAGAAGATAAAGACTACTCCGGCTATGTAAAACACTTTGTTATCCCCCCCCACCCCCTAACTGCAAAACAAAACAAAATAAGAAAAACCTCATTGGATTTTCTTGATTCATATATAGTAACACACACAGCTGTTGAGGACACAAAGATTCTTCTCACAGATAAGCACTAAAGGAACCCGGAATGTTAAACATGGAAGTAAAACCTATTTTCTGCCCAAAGTCTGGAAATGGACGTGACCAATAACCTGGTGACCTCTGTGTCTGTATGGCCAGGCCACACCTGGCTTCCCCAAACTCTTCCTCATGAGACCCTCACCTTGAGCACTGACACACCAAATGCTGTGACACATTAGGACACACCAAATGCTGTGACAAAATAAGGTTCTTTTCTGAGCATCAGTCCATGTATAAAAAGCTGAAATCTATTTACATGACTTGTTTCAATGCAGTGAAAATGAATCACATAAAATCATAACATAACCTGTTAGAAATGGACATCAATGAGTTTTTGAACAAACAATTTAGCATGTCACCTTTTGTATCACTTTAATAACATTTAAAAATAAAAACCTAACCCTTCTGAGAAATCTCACAATGTCTTTGTTCGTTCCCTAGAGTGTTTGTCACTGAAATCCACGGCTCTTATGAAAAACATTGGAATGAAGTGCAAGCTGGAGACATGCCTTGCAGCTAAAGGATGAGGTTCACAGCCAGAAGGACTGGGATTCAGTTCTCAGCACCCATGCTTGCCTCTCCAGCTTCCTCTTTGTCAGGCATGATGGTAGATATCAAATAAACAAAGAGCCTAATAAACAAGTAAAGAAATCAACAATTAATATGTATTATATATACATACTTATATATTATCATATATATTTAAAACATATATTTAAAGATGAGCATGGTCTCATACATGTTAGATAAGGACTGAAGCAGACTATTCTTTAATCAGAATAATGAAGGATGCCAGTTCTCTGTAGAGGTGGAGATCATGTATCCAGGAACTTCTGGAGAAGAAAGTTTTATTATAAAATGTGTTCTTTACAGTCAACACTGAATGATGCCGGCAGGTGGTGTTCTGTTACTGTTTTCTTGCCAAGAAGCTTTCTTTCTTCCTCTCTTTCTTTTCTTCTTTCTTTCTTTCTTTCATTCCTTTCTTCCTTCCTTCCGTTCTTCCTCTTTCTTTCTGTCTTTCTTTCTTTCTTTCTTTCTTTCTTTCTTTCTTTCTTTCTTTCTTTCTTTCTTTCTTTCTTCTGAAAGACCTCCAGAGCGGGGAGACTCTCACTCAAGTCTCAGGATAACACGACTCCCCAGGAACTCACTAGAGACCGTCCTTGCTGCAATCACATGAAGTTTATTGATAGGACAGGAGCCAGTGCACTGGGACCAAACTCATTTCCCACGCAGGGGTAGAGAGTTTGACCCCGACTAACTGGGAGAAGGGGTATTTAAGGGAAGAAACCACAACCCAGTAATCCAAAGGGGGTAGGGAAGGCATCATTGGAAAATTCATAAAATACCAGTGATAATCATAAGGGGGTAACTCCCTGTTTCTCAAGATAATTTTCAAGATTATAATCTAACTTTATCTTCAGCTAGTTCCTGAAGCAGAGTCACTGAACCAGCTAACCTAGATTTTTGTCTCTATTTTTTCTGCTAGAGGGGTCTGGATTTATCTGGGTCTTTCACTTCCTTCTTTCCTTCTTTAAGAAATGTATTTACTTAATATCCCAATCACAGTTTCTTCACTCTCCTCTCCTCCCATTGCTCCCCTCTGCCCTCCTTCCAAATCCAATTCTCCCTTTTCTATTCAGAAAAAGATAGGCCTCCCATGAATATCAACAATACCTGTCATATCAAGTTGCAGTTAAGACTAAGCCCCTGCTCTGGTATTCAGGCTGGGCAAGGAGATCCAGTGTAAGGACTAGCTAAGGACAAAAGCCAGCCAAAGAGTAAGAAACAGCCCTGCCACCCACTATAAGGAATCCTTTCAAAAAGCCAAGGTTTTAGGTTGGCTCTGTTCCCAAGAAATATACATATAGGTCAGATTGACTTCATGTAGAAGGGGGAGAGTTTTAACTTGACTTACTATGTGGGTCCTATGACGGTTGTCATGTGGTGCTAAAGAAATCTTTATAAACAACTAATTAGAGACGGGACAATAGTTCATAAGATGAAACCAAAGACTAGAGGGCACAGTGGGACACTAGTCATAGTAGCCAGTGTCCTAAGGTGGACCTATTGATGGTAGTAACTTGATCCAGGAGGAACTTCATTTGACAATTTAAAAGACAGGATAAAAGCATAAGTGTGAGGATAATTAAGAGAAAAGGAGAGATGAAGGGGAGGAGCCTGAGTGGGAAGGAATCCAAAACACTTCCATAAAAGGAGGCCTGTCATTAAACTTTTTCTGTGGTCTTTAAGTCTCAAGCCAGTTTGGATTTGCTGGTGCAGAAGCAGCACTGTACCTGGAGGAGGGCACAAACCCCACCTTTAGCAGTACTCAGGAGACCTGGTCTTCTTTATGTTTAGGCTATGGCATCAACAAAAGAAGCGATCTGGTATTTCTTTAAGGTTTTCTGAAAGCTGGTGAACAGAGAGGTTAATTGATTCAGACAAGCCCCCAGTCCAGCTGTTTCAGTTCTGCACAGCTGATGAAAGCATAACACACACAACACATGTTATATACAGTGCACAACACTCATAATTCTCATGAACACATGATTGCCTTATATATTAACTATGCTGTTGTTCAATACTTTAAAAAATGCCCTTTACATGTAGATATAAGCATAATAAGAGATTCATGTGGCTGTTATGCTTTTGGCAGCCTATGATTCATATTCAGTGTGCCTCAGTTGCAGCAAGGGACCAGTGTAAATGAAAGACCTATGGCATAAGGGAGTACACTCTGCCCTGCCATGGTGGTCTTAAATGCTAACAAATCTTTCCTTTCTGAGTTGTTTCCATCAGGTATTTTCTCTCAGCAATGACATGGATAACTACTATATCACCATACTGCATGTTCTAATCATGAAGCTGCTGAAATGTCTTTCCAGTTCCTGATTGTAATGGGAAAACTTTTTATTTCTCACCAGGAGGATGGTGCTGCCGTTAGTGTTTCATGCTTGTTCTTTATCAAGTTGAAGTTCTTTCCTTTTGTTTTTAGTCTTCATCTATTAAAGTGGTCATTTTTTTAGGTTTTTTTAGACAACTAGTGTGTCAAACTGCATTAATTGATTTCACTTTTTTTGGAATGGGTAAAAGTGTGCCAAAATATCTATCAGATATTTTAGTGAAACTCAAAAAATTCAGATATAAAATTTATCTTAGAATATATGATTGTTTGTTTGAGTTTTTTCTTATTTTGGTTTCAAATCATTCAGAATTAAAAGAGTCAATAGAGAGACATGGGTGGCACATACTTCTAACCTCATTTCTTGGAAGGCAGAGCAGGAGCATCTCTGAGTTTGGGCTAACCTGGTTGACACGGTTAGCTCCAGGACAGCCAGGGCTACATAGAGAAATCCTATCTAGAAAAGAAAAGAAAACAAAACAAAACAACAACAAAACAAAAAACAAACCATACACACACAAAGAAGACAAGAAAAAGATAAAACACATTTGGAAAAATTGCTGTGGCTTAAGTCTAGGACTCAAGAAAGAGAGAATGCCATTGACAACTGTTTTAGAGCTTTTGCATAAACATGAGAATTCTCCTTGAGGTCCTGTGGTTTCAAAGTCATAGTCATGCAATACACCTGGTTTTGAATTTAAGTGAGAGTAGAACTGCAATTCAGTATTCAGTGACTTTTAAAGCATCCCAATATTTCCACTTTGGTCATTTCTACATTGTTGCTGCCACTGTGCTGTGTACTGTCTGCCCACTGGCCCAGGTTGCAGGAGTGCTGTGACTCAGATGTGGACTTCTGAACCTGGCTTTTTATAAGGGTTCTGCAGACTGAACTCAAGCTGTGAGATTTACACAGCTAGAACTTTTACCCACAGCCATTTCTCAATTCAGCTGAAACAAAAGCTGGTATGACTGACTCTTTCTATTGGAACAACTTCAAAATTTCAGCTTAAAAATTTCTGTGTAGGGGCTGGAGAGATGGCTTAGGGGTTAAGTGAGCTTACTGCTCTTACAGAGGACCCAGATTTAAGTTCTAGCACCCACAGGGCATCTCACAACTATCTCTAATTCCAGCTTTAAGAAATCTGATGCCCTCCTCTGAACTCTGTGAGCTCCTTCATGCACATGGTACACATATATACATACATACTAGGACACACACATATAAAATAAGTAAATTATTTAAAAAGAAATCACACGTAAGTGTGTATATGTGAACAAAAGAGAAAGAGAAAATATATGTATTCCAGACTGACATTTACAAATATTTTATGCCTAACCCTAAGAAGTTAATCTATTTCCTGTCCTTTACAACTCAGTTTTAAGTACACACACACACACACACACACACACACATTATTATAAATTGCTGATGTCTACTTGTACATGAAAAGTTTTAACTAACTTTGGAATTATCTTTTTAGCCTACTCTGACCAGCTCTAAATTTAAACTAAATCAAAATTGCTAAATTTTATTTTTAATAAGATGGATGTGGATTGAATATTTAAATTAGACCATTTAAAACTTACAGATCAGTAGTTAAAATAGAGCCATTTGTCCAGTTTTAGATCTTCTCTGCCAGCACATAATTTAGTCCAATAATAAAAAACCATTCTTTTTTCTTTAAGAATTCTTGCATTAGTTGGGTGCTGGTAGGCAAATGCCTTTAATCCCAGCACTCAGGAAGCAGAGGTAGAAGAATCTCTGTGAGTTCAAGGCCAGCTTGGTCTACAAGAGATTGTTTCAGGAGAGGCTCCAAAGGTACAGAGAAAGCCTTCCTCAAAAAAAAAAAATCAAAAAATTCAATGAGTCTTCAATAAGAGATTGGAGTGAGAGATTTAATCTGCAATGTGTTTATTCATGACTTATTTTCTTCTACTAACCTTCTAAAATACTATTACTCCTGTCTGAAGTCCTTCCTAGATCCCTATCAGCACAACTCTCTCTTCTTCATAAAACTACTTTCTATATATTTGTATTTTTAATGGATTCATCCCACTATATTCTGCTATTAATGAATTATTCCTATTAGACTCTGTAATTATGAACTGCGTAAAATCCAAGCCTCCATTCCCTCAGAATAGAAAATTAGTTAAAGTCTAAAGATGTCACTGTAACTACTGTAAAGTTTTACCTTCTATTCTACCCTTCTTCTGCTACACCACAATCAGTTTCCCACAGTAGCTGCTTCATTAGCCCATGCTGAAACAAGGCTAATGATGTCATTTGTCAAGGAATCATACTGACAAAAGATTCTTGTTATGTTTTGTTTCTATTAATTAACTTCAGACAAACTAACTGAGGATAAAGTTTCAGCAAACTGAATTAAGGGACAAGTGTAGAGACAGGATTATGAACCAGAAAAGCACAGAACACATAGATTCAAACAGCTCTGAGGTTGCACATGATTTGATTGACAAGTCAATCTGTGGATGTTGCTGAAACTCTCAGATTGCTCACAGTCACACCTGAGTTTGCTCATCTTCAATCACACCCATCCCAAGAAAAAGTGTAGCAGGCATGCAATAAAACTAACTCTGAAGGGCTATAAGTTTTCTTTATTTGTGTTATATTTTGTCACAAATGTAACTTTTATTTTTCCACTGTTCTAGTTCACATGGGCCACAGCTCAGAAAAATTTAGAGCAGGGAGGAATTGTAGAATTGTGAAGTTTCTATAGTAGACAAGAGATGATGTCTTGAAACACTTGATATCATTGACTTTTCCCTAGACTCTAGGTGGTCAAGTGCCATGGAGAGGATTAATGTTTATGTGGAAAAATATTTTTATGAAGCTAAAATTTTTGTCTCACTTACCTGAGACACTGAGTCTAGCTATGCTCAAGACAGGAAGGATCATCCCAGCACAGCCAAGTTTTAGAGCCCACCAATGCCAGCATGGGCACTGACAGGCACCTAAGAAGTGCAAAAAATATACTTGCTAAATCATCCACTTGGATACATCTGGGATAAAAGTCAGAAATGATTTTGTCACTACAGAAGACCTCCCTTAACGATAAGGATTCTGTCCAACACTGCTGATGCACTATCTGAAACTGGAGATAGTGCCATACTCTGTATGCACTGTTACATACACACACGTACACACGCACACGCGCGCACACACACACACACACACACACTCACTGTTTTCCTTCTTAACTAAGCCCATACTACATCTGGTGGCTATAAATTTCACAATGTGATAATGTGATGTGTGACAGTAAGAACAATTTCTTCTGCCAAGTGTAGTACTTTGTACTATCACCTTTTATCTAATGAAATGTATTATGACTTGTCTTTACAATACTGAGATGCTGGTACCTTTTCAATTTGGGGCCATCACTGAATGAATGTGTATTGCTGGGACACAAGCACTAGTGACGAGTGATTCACTTTGTAACCTAGATGCTGTGAGATCTCATTGTTGCTGATTAAGGGTAGTGTCCAGCTTTAAACACTGAGTTAATTATAGCAAATAAGGGGTCGTGTGCTGTAACATGACATACCAGCTACTCTTTCTTTTGTTACTTTCAGAAATTTAACTTCCTTTTTTCAAACCTGCATATATTTTTAAACACACTGTAAACCATTTAGAGTTTTTTTTAATCTCTCTTTACTGTATATCTCTCTTTTTTCTGACTACATGAGTCTTTAGTATACTAAGCAATATGGACAGCCATGGCTTTTATGGCTGGATCCAGCCCACTCCTTAGTTTTTCAGACTCATGGCAGAGGTGCTGGCTGTAGCGATTTTTATTGCCACAACTCTATGGTGTTTCAAGGTCCCTGCTAGCAAGCAAGCTGCAGTATTCTGCTCTCAGACCACATTTAGTCCGACTGCCTGCCTGAGTCTGAGTTTGCCCTGGCAGGATGGCCCAGAAATCTGGCATTTTAAAACAGCATGACAAGGGAGGGGAACTTGATTGGGGGAGGGGGAAGGAAATGGGAGGTGGTGGCGGGGAAGAGACAGAAATCTTTAATAAATAAATAAATGGGAAAAAATAAAATAAAATATAGGTAGGTTAAAAAAAAAAAGAAAAGGAGGCCCTTTCTTGAATTTAATTGGGAACTGAGGTGAGATGTAGCCATAATAATCAGCTCAGAGAAACTAGAGTAAAGGAGGCTGGCAGGATCATATTAAAATTAGACTCAAGTAGATAAAACAGTGTGAAATAGAACTTGACTAATGAATGAGATTTCAAGTAAAGATTTTACTCACTGGGACTTAGCCTTTGTATTCTTTTAACCAATGCTAAAAAGTGTAAGACAGGCTGGAGTCTGCTTGATACATTGATACCTACTGGAAACCTTGTGCCTGGGGCTCCTCCACTTAGTTATCATGAATCATCTCATGCATTGTTGACCCCTTACACTGGTGTGAGAAGACAAGTGAGAGGAAATCAGTTAAGTCCTGCTCTAGTTGAGTCTAGATCTCTCTCAAGATACTATTGGGTCACCCAGCTTACAGTGCAATACAATATATGTTCCAGAATAGCCAAGGACAGTTATGGACATTCTTCATCATGACTATTGTGTGCTTACTAAGCAAGTTTTCCTTTGTGCAGGGATAGTGATGCTTAAGCTGTGATAGCTCAGATTTTTTTTAAATAAAAGATTGGCTCAGAAAGAATTAGCTTGAGTTTGAAAGAATAAAGGAAGTCCCGTTCTTGTTCTAAATTAACCAAATAACAAAAATCAAAGTATACATTTAATCCCTAATTTTCAGTGGCTGTTCCAAACCTTCTCAGGGTCACAAGACATTGGCTTGGTACAGTAAATTGTTTCCTTTGACAATCAACATTTACTTGAAGTGATTGTTTGAAAGTTTTGTCTTCCAAGTTCTTCTTTAAATATGCACCCATCATGCTAGATTATATTTAATCCTTTCTTTTACATAACTACTATCATTTTGGATTGTTGTCAATTCCAGTGGAATTAGAATTTCTCAGAAATGTTTGCTGTCTTGGCCTGCATGGCAGTCTCAGAAAGGACTTGGAAGGTACTTAATGATGGAGGGGAGGTTCGGGAACCTCCACCCAGAGTTGTCCAGTGGGTAAGGTGTACTACTACCATGATCAGATTTTCCTGAGATTATTATGTACACAAACCTATTTTTAACATTCATTTTTTCTCACTCATTGCCAACTCTGGGCTCAAATAGTTCAGGTTCTTGCCTGTTTTAAACATGTCTTCAGATCACTGTAATTCAGGTTGAAATGTCTGAAATAAAGACTGTATCATTTAAAAAAAAACAGCATGGCTTTTTTCCTGCTATGGCTGAAAACTGAAAAACATGCGTTCAGCTTTTCATCAACACTGTTTAAGTGTTTCGTGGCAGGACCTCTTAATGAGCTGCAGGGTTTTGCAGCTAAAGATGAGTAAGGAAGCCTCTCTTAGATGAGAGTGCTTGCTTGCCTCTAGCAAGCAGATCAGACCTGAGAAATTGCTGCTACCAAGAAAACATGCTTTGCTCTATTCTTTCCCAAGCTTTCTCAGGCTTTCTGTGGATTCAGTTATCCACGTCTGGGCGCCAGTTTCTACAGCTCTTTGAAGAGGTTGAAGATTATCTATCTATACTGAATATAATGTATCTAGAGAACCTGATTCATCTAATTATAAATAAAAAACATAGATGACTATTGATCTATATAATTCTCAATATCTATCTAACTTAAAGACTAAGACAATAAACAACTGTGCAATAAATTTCTTGTATTTTCATAGGAATATTCTTCTTTAGGTTTGGAAAGTTTTCTCCTATACTTTTGTTAAGTATAATTTCTGTACCTTTGAGCAGGAATTTGTATTTTTCTTTTGTCCCTATCATTCTTAGATTTGATCTTTTCATAGTGTCCCAGATTTCCTGGATGGTTTGTAGTAAGAATTTATTTGATTTAAGATTTTCTTTAACCAATGAATCTATTTCCATCATCATATCTTAAAAACCAGAGATTCTCTTTTCCATTTCTTTTTTTGAGAAAAAAAAAGCAGCTTTTATTTAAAAAAAAATATAAACCTGTTACTCTGAATGAGTTTAATAATCTCCCCGTAAGTTGTCACAATTTCATAGATAAGAGATTGAAGACATCTAGAAAAGTAATTGTCTTCTGGACCCAGCAATATCACTCTTGGGAATATACCCAAGAGAGGCCCTATCATACAACAAAAGTATATGCTCTTTTCCATTTCTTGTGTTCTGTTAGTGATACTTGCCTCTGTAGTTCCTCTTTGCTCACCCCAATTTTCTATTTCCAGAATTTTCTCAGTTTGTGTTTTTTTCTATTGCCTCTATTTCAACTTTCAAGTTTTTAAATGTTTCCTTCACTCATTTAATGTTATTTTTTTCCTCCTTGGATTTTATTATGGGATTTATTGATTTCTTCCAATTTTTGTTTTTCTTTATCTTGATATCTTTAAGAGAATGTTTTTATTTTCTCTTTAAATGCCCCTCTCATCTTCATGAAATTATTTTGGGGTTATTTTCTTCTGCTTCATCTGTGTTCAGGTCCTGCTGTTGGAGAACCACTGGGTTATTGTGATGCCCTATTGCCCTTTATGTTGTTGCTTGTACTCCTACACTGCTGTTTACCCATTTAGCTTTGGATAATTATAGGCACAGGAGTTGATTCTTGTTGTGTCTGTTGTATGGGTCTTTTCTCTCTTTGTTGTCTGTTTCCTTTGCTGCCTTTTGTCTTAAATGGCCAAGGGTTCTGGTTGCTCATTGGTCCTCAGGTCCAGTAGGGTTGCCTTAACTGAGGTTTGTGGAGTTTGGGTGCCTAAATGTAGTATATCCTCCAGTTCTTCTGGCTTGTGTGGGTTTTGCTTTTGCCAATGGGTCTTTTCTTCCAACAGGTGTAGGTGGTGCTGGTGCCTATAGGGACTGCTTCTCTTCCAGCTGGTAAGGGTAGCACTTGTTCTTGTGTTGTCTGCAGTTCTTCCAACCAGTGTAGGTGGTGCTTGTGCTTATAGGGGCTGTTGTACTTCCAACTGGAGAAGGTAATGTTAATATTGCAGTGGATGACTGGACAAGGGGAGGGTGTTGGTGTTTGTTGGGATTGAGTGATGTAGTGGGTCATAGAGGTAACAGAGTTCAGTGGTGTCAGGGGTGGTGATGTAGCATGGCTACATGTCTCTCACATGGTGGCTGGCTGCTGGGGACTGCTCCAGAGCAGTTGGAATGAATGGTTTCTTATGAACTTGGATCTCCTCTTTCTCCCTTATTGTTCATCCTCTAGATGAATTAGCCCCTGGTTTCTGCCGCTAACTACTTCTTAACCCATTATCAAGCCCTTTCATATAGTTTAGCAGGCCATTCCAGCCTGAACCACAGCCCAACAGGACAAAATAATGTCTGTCACCTGTGTCTTTCAGTTAGCAAAGAGACAGTCCCTAAACCTTTATTCAGAATCCAAATAAGTCTTTGATATTCTCCTACCACACACTAGTTTACACTCTTGAATTAAACACTAGTTACCCTGCTGTAACTCTATAGGCCCTTGACACCTGCCCCTTTCTTGTTGCAAGGAGAGGGGCCCCTTGTTTATCCCAGCCACTCGGCTAGCTTACACCTGATATAACCACACAGAAATTGTATTTATTAAAACATTGTTTGGCCATTAGCTCTAACTTCTTAGTGTCTAACTCTTACATATTAGTTTAACCTATTTCTATTAATCTGTGTATCACCACGTGGCAGTGGCCTACCGGGAAAGATTCAACAAGTCTATCTCTGGCAGAAGTTCCACAGCATCTCTCCCTCTGCCCTTCTTCCCAGCATTTAGTTCTGTCTTCTTTGTCTACCTAAGTTCTGCCCTATCAGGCTCAAAACAGTTTTCTTATTCATTAATCAATGAAAGAAACATATGAACAGAAGAACCTCCTACACCATTGTAACACGAGGGCCTACTTGTTGGGCTTTCTGTCCTGCCTCGTTTCTATCCTCCCACAGCTATTAGCCCCCCCAAAAAAACACACATAGGTCTACAAAGTTATAAACTAATTGACCCATTAGTTCAGGCTTCTTATTAGTTCTTATAATGTATATTAGACCATTATTCTAGTATATGTTAGCCACATGGCTTGGTACCTTTTTCATTGAGGCAGGTCACATCTTCCTTTTTTCTGGACAGGACTGAGGGAAAAAGCTTTCTTCTTCCCAGAATATTTCTGTTTTCATTGCCCTGCCTCTACTTCCTGTCTGAATGCCCTGCCTCTACTTCCTGCCTGGCTACTGGCCAATCAGCACTTATTTAAAACATAATTGACAGTATACAGAATTGTCCTGCACCACACCATTTTCTTATTTTAAAAGATGCACATAAATCTCTTTTGGGCAGCAAGTAATGTGGGTAATTAAAATTCTGAAGATGACTGGAAGAATGATAATGACTTTGAAATTGATAATTAATAATCTATATTGACAACAAGCTGAGAACCAGTTTAACCATCATGTTGGTGATCTGTATCTACAATAAAACAGAGGGGTAATATAAAAATCTGTAATAGTTTGACATGATGTGGTTAAGTGTGCCAAAAGTTGTAGTTTTGAGTTATCAAAAAGAATGTTAGTTTAGGATGTTAGTTTTATCTATTAATCTTTGATTATGATTAATATGTTTATCAATGAAGCATTATTAGAAAAGAGTTTTCCTGAATTAGCAGTGAGCATCTTTAGGATCAAGGCTGTCATTGAAGGTTGTCTACTAAGTGAAATTTGTAACCAAGGCAATAATAAACAATATCAGATATGAGAGGACATTACCACCTTATCTCAAAATATACATAGCAAGATTTTCATATACAGAACAATCTCCAGGAATGCATATGGAGAATATCTGATAATATCTACATTACAGGGTCATAGGTTGAATTTATACAATCAGTAGTAGACTATTTTTAAAAGCAGTCCAGATCTTAGGCTGTAGAGTTTAATATAGAAATAGGGGTAAGTGACATAGGGAGGTAGAAATGGCTAATTGTTTCTTCTTGCTGATAGGAGGGCAAAACTGCAGACCTTGAAGTCTGGAATACAGTGAAAACTTAAGAAAAGCAGGGTGTTCCATGCTTTGTGAGGCATGTAGATAGCTTTGGAGCTGTGTCTGGAAAAATGCAACAACGCCCCCTGCTGTGAGAACTGGACGGTGGAGCATAGGGTAGCAGCAAGATAGCAGACATGGCCAGAGGATGAGCAATGTGTAATACTTTAAAATGTTTATAAATCTGGTGGAATAAATAAATATTAAGAACAAAACATGGAGTTAAGGAATTTTAGAAAGGAAACTTTTTCTCTTAGGTGTGCACTTGAAATTTTTAATTTCATGATTTTGGCAGATGAGAGAAGGGAATTTCAGGCCCAGAAGAGAGGGAGAAGGAAACCCCCCTTCAAAAAAATAGGCAGAAAAACAAACTGTAGACAAGTAAGGCTTACCTGAGTTTATTTTGACCTGTGATGATATTGGTGGATGTAAATTAATTATTTGCAACTTATAAGAACCTTTCTTAAGAGGCAAAAATGTCAGATATTTCAGGTTATTATTATTTGGAAATAGGTATAAAGACAAATTATTTTTATTGGCATCAGCCTAAGGAAGTGAGGCCTGTGACTTGCCTTTTACCTAATGAGAAAACTGAAAAAGCATCTGAAGCTTTGGGGAAGGGTATTTGTTGTATCCAGCCATGGCTTAAAAAGGGACAGTGATTGCAGATGTTAAATGTAAGTTTTGAGATTATGTTTGGCAAGGAATAACTTAGAGAATTGACCCTGTCTTTTTAACAGATAAAAGAAAGTGACTTTAAAGTATACATAATTAAAATAGAGCCCTTGCAGAAATTAGAACAGGCCATAGTTTTGTTAATTTATGAGAAGTTTAAAAATTTCAAATGACAGAGGCTAAGTAAAAAATTATTTCTATCAAAAATAGTATATTCATAGTTTTAGGTTAAAGTATATAAGAGAATATATTCAAAATTATTTAAATATATTGGAATAACATTTTAAAAATTAGTCAGAAATCTATATTTTTAATTAGTAGCTTATAATCTAAGTGAATTTTTAATTAATAGGCTGTACAGTTTAAAAATTATTCTTAAAAATTTTTGAATTAGCTGTTCAGATAATTAGGCATGAGATGGTATTTATTAATTATCCTTAATAGTTTAGGATTTAAGTAAAGTTATTGTTAATAGTTTATAAGTTATTGTAGCATCTCCTTTGGACTCTAAAAACTTTGGACACTAAAATCTCTAAAGAGTGGTATAAAACCTTGTAACTGCCTTACAACTTGGAACCCCAGAGCTGCTGGAGCTCCTATTTAAATAACAGAGCAAGTTTAGCTGACAGCCTGACAGCATCAGGCTGTTCTAAACAGCCAATTTGTATAGCTTTTCCTCCTATGGTTACACTAAAAATCTGCCTTTCTTTCTGAATTGATAGGGCTACCCTACTCTTAAAAAAAATAAAAAAACTGAAAATAAATGGTCACATACAGGAACCTCAGTTTACCCCTGCCCTACTAGGGCCAAGGAAACAATCAGCTCAACAAGTCCCTTTTATTGTTCTGTCCTGCTGTAAAAGTGTCAACTTATATTAACATGCAGAAACAATCAACAATTCTCTAGCAATAGCATGGGTATCAGACATGCATTTCAGGGCCATGAAAACAGATCAGGGCTCACAAATAGGGCATGGCACACTTAATGGCTTACTTACTTAATGGCTCAGGGAAGCATGACTTGTGAAATGCCTGGGCATAACTTAGGAGGTTAAAAGGGTCAATAGAGGGATGGGCTATGATTTCTAAGAGGGAAGAAGGGGAGTTATGTATTAAAATACATTTGTGTGGCTAGTTAAGATAAAATTTTGTAACTTAATAATTGTAGAAAAAGGGAAAGAAATGTGGATCACTGTATACTTTCTAAGCACTTTCTTCTGCAGTGACTGAGAACACAGTGTTGTGGCAGCCAAGGCAACCAGTGTAAGCTGCTGAAGGAAAAAAAGTGGCCTAAAATTTAGGGCTGTGTACAGTAAATCCAGAGACTGACTCTTCCAGTCTTGGGCTAAGTTGTTCCCACTGATGCCCTCTAGGGGTAAAGCTACAAACAGTAAATTTTCTAGACAAATATCTTTTATCAATAAAACCCAGGTGAAGCCAAATCAGGAATAAACTGAGGTTGACCTCTTCCAACTCGACTGTGGAAGGATTTACGTCACCCAGCATATATTCTATATATCAAAATTGTGAATCCAAATGAAAAGTCATCTTCCTGATTAGCCACAGATATATGTGTCCACTAGATGGAGTGTTTTTATGAGCTAAACACACAGGCAGTGGAAAACACACTAAGCTCTTCTTAGGGAAGAAATGAAGCTCTTTGGGAAGAAATGAAGTAACTCATAAAAGAAATTCCAGACAGGAGCAACTGATTTTTATAGCCAATAACTCCACCGTCTTCTCAGATGGGCCTCCTTACCATAGAATCACTCATCTGGTAGGTCGGAGTCTTGAACACTAGTTACTTGTATTTCCCATGGTCTTGACAGTGAGTGAGCATGAACTACTTAGTACAAAAGGAGGGCCAATAACTCAGATCAAGTTATGAGCCTGCTAACAGCCTCTCATCTTCCCATAAGAACGATGTCCACTATATTCACATATATTCAGTCCACAGTCTATTGCACCAAGCAGACAGTTTTACAAACTCTAAGGGAAACAACTGAACCAAAAAGGTGGCTAGAGCCATGTGACTCTCAGAGTCCTGGATCCTTCTCACACATGACAGGACATCTTCACTTTACAACCTACATCTTTATGATCATCCCCAGACACTCAACAAATTCTGTCCTATCTGTACCAGCTCTTCCACCCTAACAGGCAAGTTTTGACTCATTTCATTAGAACTGATTTGCAGCCAACCACTGAGGGTTTATCTTTTCTAAAGTCTGTTACTACTTATTGAAAAATTTGTCAAACTTCAATCTCAGCTGCAGGCATTAGAATCTTCCTCTCCCCTCCCATCAAGCCAGGGAATCTCTACTTGGAACAGAATGGCAGCTCACTGTCACCTGTATGCCCATTGTTAGACACTTCAAATGCTTTTTAGTTCAGGCAGACACATTCTTAGGAGGGGGAGAAGCTTTTTACCACCTCTAGTGAGGGGTCACAGTCTCCAGTCTCCATCTCAGGGAAATCATTTGTAATTTCAGAGTTTCAACTTCCCTTCAATCAAATAATGGCCCTGCTTAAACATTCTCTAAAGTCTAATTTCCTGTGGTGTAGTCATTTTCCTTATCATGCCCAATCCTCAAACAAGGTCAAATGAACCAATTGCTCTCTCACAAACAGCTTTTCTAAGCTCTCTGGAACTCCATATAGATTGGATAAAACTCCTGCCATTGGCTCTCCTACAACTGATATCCCTCTCAAGGAAATGCCTCCTCCCCTAGAGATGGTCAAGATCACTCCCATGGGGTACTTAAACTGCCCCCAGACAGCAGATGCTTGCTTTTCCAGTCTTCCTTTCAAGTCTCTCTGTGGGGCTAGAAAATCATCCAGGATATCTTTCCTTGTTTTGTCTCTGTTCTTCTCCCATCTTGACTATGCCATTCCCTCATTTTCCTTCCCCTCCCATTCTCCCCTCCTCCTCCACTTCTGCTGTCCCTTCTCCCTCCTCCTCTCTTTCTGGCCTGGAATGCCCTCTTTCGTCTGCTAAAATCATACACATAAAATTCCAAACGTGCACCTGAGAGAAAAAGTTTTCTATTTAAAATTCCTTAATTTCCTGTTCTGCGATTAATGTATATTTACTCTACTAGATTCATAATAACTGAAGGAGTTACAGCTTGCTCTGTCATCCTCCTAGGCACCAGCCTCATCTATCTGCAGCCCTGTGCCCAGCCTTCAAGCTCCCATTTCAGGGGATTATGCTGTACTCTCCTGGACTTCTCTCAGCACAGGGTTTTGTTTGCTTGTTTTTTTTTTTTTGTTGTTCTAAAGACACAAAATTGGATGAGTAAGGATGGATCAGGTAAATCTGGGAATAGGAAAGAGTGTAAATAGGATCAAAATAATTTGGAGAAAATTCTCAAAGAATAAAAAATATCAAGAATAAATTTGAGGAATCTGAATTAAGAGAAGGTGTAAATCCAAAATTACTTGTATGCTTCCTATAATGTGTTTGAACCATTTGCTTTTATAGTCATAATTTACATTTTCTTTACTTGTTGTGTGAAACATTGTCTCTCCCTGAACCAGATTGGTGCCCAACAAGTCCTAGGGATGCTCCTGTCTCTGTCCTTTGTAGAGCTGAAAGGACAGAAGTATGAGGAAAAGTATGAGGAGAGCCTGTTATGTGAATGATGGGAATTTTAATTCAGGTCCCTGTGTAGGGCCCTGGTCTCCCTTATTCCTGTGGTGCATTCACGGGGACAGTTTATGATCAACTAACTAAGCTTCCTGTGTGTTTCTGTTCTATGCCTGCCCCACCTGGTGGTTAGCTACAGGGCATTCACTCCATTGTTAATATGGTAATTTCCCACCTGCCTGGGCGGAAATCCTTGTGCTGCAGTTAGGTAGATAAGGACTTCCCAAAGGTTGAATAAATGGCATTTGGCTGATCTCCTTTAGAATGACCCTGGTCTCTCTGTGTGTTCTTTTCAACCTCCAGGCCCTTGCCCTACTCGCGTTCGGTACAGTGGCGTGTGAACTGTACCGAGGGTGTAACACCAATTGGAGGCACCACTGGGATGATTATCGGCAACTAGACCCATCTGCGAGATAGAGAAGTAGGGATCCCTGAAAGGTCACCCTCCAGAAAGCTGTCCAGCAGGTAAGAAATTGTGCAGCGAGGGTGAATTTGTTATGGGTGCAAGTTATTCTGTTCCAGTGTTAAAGGGCCGGTTAACAGGCCAATTGTTAGGTCTTTTGGAAAATAAAGGCACCGGTATTAAAGTTGAGACAGCACAAGAGATTATTAAGACAGTTTTAGAGTTTAGTCCTTGGTTCCTACATGCAGGGGGTTTTAACATTACTGATTGGGAGCAGGTAAAGGCTGATCTTCAAAATGCACTGAAAGAGCGATGGCCACAAGAATTCCCCATGGTGATATTTTCACTATGGCGCTTGGTCAGAGATGCTCTTCTCAGTGATGATATTAAGGTGAAAGAGCAATTAGAGAGTTTAAACAAAACCCTTGAGGAGATTCAGGAAGAAGAATCTGTGAGTTCTATTAAGAATTTTGAGGAACAGGAAGTATTAGGAACGGGAAGTAATAGAAAGGATATAGAAGAAGAAGAAGAAATTTTAGAAAAGGAGATCGCACTGATAAAAAAGAAGTTAGAAAAAGAGGAAAGGAAGGAAGCAAACGGAGATGTCTCCATGAGACTTCCTCCGCAAAATCCTTGCACTACTGCTTCTGCCCCTATGGACTTAGAGGCAGAAATCTGAGAGATCTGGGACAGGTTAAATATTCTAAGTGGAGAGAAGCAGATTTATCCTGTTGTGGAAAAGATTGATCAGCAGGGACAGAGGGCTAGGCAGCATAACCCCCTAGCCTTTAAGGATATTAAGCAGTTAAAAGAAGCAGTTGTGGACTATGGAGCTCGTGCTCCTTTCACTGTAGCTTTGTTGGAATCCTTTGCAGAACTCAACCTTATACCCAGTGACTGGATGCAGCTTTGCAGGGCTTGTCTTTCAGGGGGAGATTACTTGTTATGGAGAGGTGAAATGCAGGAAAATTGCAAAAAGACTGCAGGCAAAAATGCTGAAGCAGGTTTTCCCCAGAATGACCTTGACATGTTAACTGGTGAAGGACAATATGCTGGCTTAGAAGCACAGATTGCTTATGATCCTACAATTTATGCTCAGATAGCTGCAGCAGCCGTTAAAGCTTGGAAAACTTTACCTAACAAAGGATCACGAGAACAGCTTTCTAAGATCCTTCAAGGATCTTCAGAACCTTATTCTGAGTTCATTGACCACCTTCTACAGGTGGGAAGTCGCATTTTTGGGGATATGGATTCAGCTATGCCAGTCGTTAAACATTTGGCCTTTGAAAATGCAAACAAGTTCTGTCAGCAAGTTTTAAGCCCCCATAGAGATGGAGATTTGAATGACTTTTTCTGATTATGCAGAGACATTGATGGCACCCAAGTGATGGGCCAGGTCTTTGTTTCTGCCCTTAAGGGAGGCCAAGATGGAGCTAGGCCTAGGAATTGTTTTCTATGCAGAAGGTCAGGACACCTCAAAAGGAACTGCCCTGCTGGTATAGGAGCAGTTAATCAGCCCAGAAAATAAGTCAGGTGTGCTGGTACAAGCCTTTAATCCCAGCACTTGGAAAGCTCTTGAGTTCAAGGCCAGCTTGGTCTACTGAGTGAGTTCCTGGAACAGCTAGAGGCAGGTTTGCTAAAAAGAAATCTAGACTCAAAAAGCTACAACTTCAGGACAGTAAAAGGAGGTTAAATATGCTTCTTTTCCCATTTTAAAATCTTGCTTCTTGGTAAAAAAATCTTTAGTTTGTAGGCTTATAAATTTATATCCAAGGTAGATTAATTTCAATACTGTGGTTCTGTAGGAAAGTTTTAAAATCAAAAATTATAATACATCCAGAGGATTTTAAAATTGTTTAGGCTATCCTGAGTTTTTATTTCGTCCTTATAAAATTGAGGATTGTTCTTTTGAGTTCTGTGAAAAGTTTTGCTATAATTTTAATAAACATTTACATTAAATCTGTAGATGAGTTCTATGAGAAATGTTGCTATAATTTTTAATGGACATTTACACTGAATCTGTAGATTGCTTTCAGTGAGATTGTCATTTTTGCTGTGTTTCTTCTACTTTCCCAAGAAAATAGGAGATAGTTTTATTTTCTAATGTCTTAATTTTTTCTTAAAGGAATTAAGGTTATTATCATACAAGTTTTTCCATTTTGTATGGCCCACTCTTGGGTGGGAGTCAAATTGTCTCAGCTTATGGTCCTTTCCTGTTGCCAGGTGTCACTTCGGGTTGGCCTGCTGAGACTCAGGTCTCTTACTAAATTTATCAAGGGCCAGAGTTATATTCATGGATATTTATAAGGATGATGTCTCATTTATCCTAAATATAAAAGAGATACATTTGGGTTGTTTTCAGATTCTGGCTATGATAAAGTAATTCTGATGTAAGCAAGGCTGAACACATGTTCTTATAGTTAAACAACCTTTGTATTTAGGCCCAAAAAGGGTATTGCTAAGTTTTGAGGTAGATATTTGCCTAATTTTAAAAAAAAGCCATAATGGGGGGCCCCCAATGCTGGGGAGACTCTCACTCAGGTGTCGGGATGGCATGACACCCCCAGTGACTCACAGGAGACTATCCTTGCTGCAGTCACACAGAGAGAGCTTTGGTTGATGAGATGGGACAGGCTCCAGAGCCGAGGCTCATGGCCCACACAGGGGGATTTCAACCCCAAATGACCAGGAGAAAGAATTTTTAAAGAAAGAGGCCACAGCCCAATGGTCCAGGAGGGTCACTAAACTGGATTGTCCTAGATTTTTGATTCTTCTATTCCTGCTGGGAGAGTCTGAATTTAACCAGGGTTTTCAATGCATTGTATGATCCAAAAGTGGCTGTGCCGATATATTTCCCTAATTTCTTTGCAGCCTCTGGCAGTGGCACGAATCGGTTGCTGTCCAGATGGCCCTAGAGAAATATGTTGATATTCCATTTAACCTTTTTACTGACAGTTATATAAGCAAAATTCTTGCACCGTTGGAAACTACAGCTTATATTGCCTCTGTATCTCGAGTCCAGATGCAGTTATTGGCTATTCAAACTTTGCTTTGGGCCCGATCTGTACCCATTTACGTAGGGCATTTGCGGGCTCATACTGACCTCCCTGGTCCCTTGAGTGAGGGAAACGCTTTGGCTGATCAGCTTACTTGTCAGATTTATGTAGTGAGTCAGGAATCTTATGAAGCTACAAAAAAAAGCTCATAATCGTTTTCATCTCAATGCTGGATCTTTAAGATTTCGTTTTAAGATATCGCGAGAGCAAGCCACTAATATTGTTAAAAAGTGCTCTCTGTGTACAGAACTTTTAACTGTTCCCCATTTGGGAGTTAATCCTCGTGGGTTTGCTCCTAATCATTTATGGCAAATGGATGTCACCCATGTTCCTTCTTTTGGGCGCATGCAATATGTTCACGTAACCGTGGATACATATTCTCATCTCATTTTTGCCTCAGCTCACACAGGAGAAAGATTGAGATGTTAAAAGTCATTGTCTCCAGGCTTTTGCCTACATGGGAGTTCCTAAAACTGTTAAGACTGATAATGGGCCAGCCTACACTAGCATTGGCTTTGCTAAATTTTGCTCTGAGTTTTCTATTTCTCACAAAATGGGAATACCTTATAATCCTCAAGTACAAGCTATAGTGGAGCGAGCGCATCGTACGCTCAAAGCCTATTTGCATAAAACAAAAAAGGGGGAAATGGTTCCACTCCCAGAGATCATTTATCTTTTATTTTATACATTTTAAATTTTTTGACTGTTGATGCTCAATCTCATACCGGTGCCGACAGGCATTGACGGCAAGATTCTTCCGGGATGCCTCATGTCAAATGGAAGAATCTATCAGACGGCACCTGGTATGGTCCAGATCCTGTACTGCTGTGGGTTAGAGGGGCTGTTTGTGTTTTCCCACAGGATGCTGACAATCCAATATGGGTACCTGAGCGGCTGGTGCGTGCTGTGGATTTTCCTGTCCAGAAGCCTGAAGACAGGACAGAGCCGAGAGATCAAAGAGATTCTGGCTTGTCAACTGAAGAGTTGCGGGATTCCTGAGGAGCTGGCTGTGGTGGTCCGAGTGCCAAGGATTGTTCCTCTACCCGTCTACCCATCTACCCATCCCATGATATTGGCAGCCACAGCTGTTGCTGCCACAGCAGCTAAAGCTGCTGGATTTTTCATTAGTCAGTCAGTTGCTTCCTGCTAGCACAAATGATACCTTCTCAGGGCAGGCTGCAAAAGGGGTAGCATTCAAATTGAGCTAACTTTACAAATAAATAGTGCAGTTAATTTTGCTCTTGGTTGTGGTTTAAGACCACTGCTAGTTGTTACAGTAATAAGCTTATTGCTGTTATTCACGGACCCTGAGATGTACAATTTACAAATTGGCTCTTAAAATTATTCTAGTTAGCTATACCAGGGTTATTTTCACCAGCGCTGAGACCTTACTTAAAGGGCTCCAATTTGGGCAGAATTATTAAGGATTGAGCAGGCACAGTCTCCTTAAGGGATGCTTACATTTGCTGGAGCATCATCTTCATGGTTATGATGCCATAGCCAAAGGCAAGCTCAGGTCAATGTTGCCACGTGGCAAGTCCTCTTAGCTATTGCCCCAGAAAATCTTTCAGCACAAATCTGGCTGAACTCAGTGATGGATGACTAGTGAGCCAAAAATGGGAAAGGCTTTTGGTGGGCTGCCTCAACCTAAGACAGGAAATGTGTTTTGACCTGGATGCTTTCCCATGACGGGTAAGGGGTATTGCCTGATGTCCAATGCCACCCAAGACAGGCCTAGTCATAATTTATACAAAAGGGGGACCTGTAGAGCCCTGGTCTCCCTTATTCCTGTGGTGCATTCACGGGGACAGTTTATGATCAACTAACTAAGCTTCCTGTGTGTTTCTGTTCTATGCCTGCCCCACCTGGTGGTTAGCTACAGGGCATTCACTCCATTGTTAATATGGTAATTTCCCACCTGCCTGGGCGGAAATCCTTGTGCTGCAGTTAGGTAGAAAAGGACTTCCCAGAGGCTGAATAAAGTGGCATTTGGCTGATCTCCTTTAGAATGACCCTGGTCTCTCTGTGTGTTCTTTTCAACCTCCAGGCCTTTGCCCTACTCGGGTTTGGTACAGTGGCGTGTGAACTGTACCACATCGGGTGTTACATCCCTGTGTTTCTATAACAATGCTCTTACCTGCTCACCTTTCTCTCCAGCCCATATAAACCTAAGCCAGGCATTTTGGCACACTCCTTTAAACACAGAAATCAGGAGGAAGAGGCAGAGAGATCTCTGCATTCAGGGCCAGCCTGCTCTACACAGTGAGACTCTGTCTCAAAAAAGAAAGAAAAATATTTATTTCCAATATTCTGTTTAAGTGATTCATTTAACTATTGATAAATTCCTTGTCTGTAAGAAACTGGTTTGAAAAGCTTGCTGGTTGCTTCTGGGGAGATTCCTTAGAATGGTCAATGCTCAGGAAAACCTACTGTTCCTTTGAGAACCATTTTCACAAAGCAATGGAAGAAAATTTACCCTGTGTTTACTATGGGTCAGCTGGAGACACTGGCAAGACATTTTTCTGGGTTATCTCATCTGAATCTGAGGAGTTGGTATAAGTAGACCTAATTTTCAAATCTATTGTGAAAAAGATTATAGGGTCAGATAAGGTCATAAACCTATCAAGTTTCTTTTCTGGATAACGTTTATATAGTTTAATGATATAAAATGAACTTTTTGTAGAAATATAACCTTCTTTGTCAGAATTTAGTTGAAAATAACCGGTCTCACAGCCATAATTGTGACAACTTGGTTCATTCTATGGGTATGCTTTGAAGACTCCTGTGTTAGATACACTGCTAGTCCCTGAGTGAAAAGTGATTAATAAAAACTCAGGGTCAGAAATTGGGTTTCAACCTGAAGATCTGAAAATCAAAATAGCCAGTCACTAGCTCTTAACTTCACCTCAGTCTTAAATTGCAATCCTGCCTCCTTAATCTCAGAATGAAACTGTCTCTTAGAGCTGTCTCCCCCTCACCCCCCCCCTTATATTCCCCTCTATATCTAGGATTAAAGGCATTCACTGCCCAGTTTCTATGGTAAACTAATATGGCTACTGGGATTAAAGGTACCTTCCATTAGGGCTACTGCGATTAAAGGTATGTATCACCATAACCTGGTCTGTAAGACTGACCAGTGGGACTGGATTAATCTCAGATCTTCAGGTAGTCTTTATTTACCAAAATACATTTGAAATTCCAGTACACATGAGGATGTTTTCTCCTTTCTTATGATGATGCAGGAAATAAAATGGTTTGAAAAAAAAATTTTTTTTATTAAGGCTAAATGAAGAAGTGACATAGAAAGTGATTTTCCAAACTAAAGTATTCTGTATTCATCTAATAAATAGTAGAGTATAGATATAACAAAACACAATTATTTACTCATTTTAATTTACATTATTTAAAAGGTATTTGTAGTTTAACACCAAAGAGCAGAATGTACTGTGTGTTAACACGCACCTGTGATCTCAGTTTCTTGCAGAGGGTCACAGGTTCAGATCAAGTGGAAAGACCTTATTGAAAATAAAATTTATGACTGGGAGTGGTGGCACACTCCTTTGATTCCAGTGCATGGGAGGTAGAGGCAAGCAAATATCTGTGATTTTGAGATAACCTAGTGGTGTAGGAGGTACTTCTATTTGTGTGTTGCTTTCATTGATTAATGAATAAAGAAACTGCTTTGGGCTGGGCCTTTGATAGGGCAGAACTTAGGTAGGTGGAGAAGACAGAACTGAATTTTGGGAGGAAGAAAGCAGAGTCAGAGAGAGAAGCCATGGATCCTCCACCTGAGACAGACACCAGTTAGAATTTTACCTGATAAGCCACTACCATGTGGTGATACACAGATTAATAGAAATGGGTGAAATTAAGATGTAAGAATTAGACAATAAGAGGCTAGAGATAATGGGCCAAGCAGTGGTTTAATTAATACAATTTCTGAGTGGTTATTTCAGGGCTAAGCTAGCCAGGCAGCCAGCATGAACAAGCGGGCCCTCTCCTTACAACAGCCTAGTCTACAGAGTGAGTGCCAGGACAGCCAAAGCTACACAGAGAGACCTTCACTTGGAAACAAAAGGTGAAAAAAATTATAAAAGCCCCTGGGATTAAAGGGTCATACCACCACTGTCACCACAGACTGCTGCTTTTCATTATTAAAGTGCAAGGACAGGTGTACTTTGGAAAAACCATTTTGGTGGTCTCATATTCTCATGAGAAAGATGGTCTGCAACAAAACTTCCAATCATGCCATTAGGATGTGGGAGTCCTTTCTATGTGCTATAATTACCATTAATGAATAAAGAAACTGCCTTGGCCTGTTGATAGGGCAGAGCATATATAGGCAGTGAAGACAGAACTGAATGCTAGCAGGAAAAAGGGCAGAGTCAGAGAGAATCCATGGACCCACACCTGGAGAGAGAAGTGCTGATGATTTACTAGTAGGGTATGACTCCATGGTGATATACAGATTATTAAAAATGTGCTAAACTAATATGTAACAATTAGCCAATAAGAGGTTAGAGCTAATGGGCCAAGCAGGGAATTTAATTAATATAGTTTCTGTGTGATTATTTTAGTTCTGGGAAGCCGGGACAAACAAGTGGCCTTCCTTCCTACACAATTACATAAAAATTACATAAAATACCCCCCAAAATTTAAAAAATTACAGAAAAATACATAAAGTACATTAATTGTACTAAGGGTTAAGACACAAGTGTCAACACCCATTTAGAAGCATCAATGTTGTTCAAAACCCCTGTATATGCTGATCTCCATGATGATTTTTAGTTGTGATGCCAACAAATATTCAATTTCTTTTGATAACAGTGTTGGAAGATAGCAGACAGAGCAGCAACTGTTGATACAGGTTACAAAGCATCTCTTGACAAAGACAAGAAAGAAGCAAAAGGAATTTGACATTGCAGGATACAGCTGTTGGGCATGCTACAGATCCATCTCATGTCTGCATAGATCCTGGCACTGCTGATCCACTTGTTGTTCAGGTAGGCATGTTTTTCCACTCCTCGGATGGGAACCCTGAAAATAAACCAAGCACAGTAAATCTGCAGAGCCCAGAAATGCATTTGTCCCTCTGGGAAACCTTGTATGTCTCTATTTCTTATTTGTAATATGAATCAAACAAAGGCAGAGTCCAGGAGAATCATCTGCACTAGGTTTGTGCCTTCTGTCATTTATTACATTCTCAGAGTTTGATTTGAACACAGAACCTTTGACATTCATCCATGTTGAACCAACCCTTCAGTGTCTGTTCAAAGCATTTGACTGGTGCTTGCTACCTTGTTTAAATGAAATACAACCATGGGTGGCCTCACTAGGGGTTCTTTTCACTTCTGTTTTGACTCATTACACATATGGGGAAAACCTCTTTTTAGTAAACTGCTGACTAAGGGACGAGATTGGGTCTGTGATCTACAATTCCCATATAATGACTCCATTCAAACAGCTATGCTCACATCCAAGAACTTTCCTGGGTGCTCTCTGATTGCAAGACTTTATAGGAAGGTTCCAATATCTTTGGAGTCTCTGCTTCTGTGAGCAGGTATAGGTCTCAGCCTTGCCCTTCTGCAGTGGCTTTCTGAAGTTTCAGAGCCCTCATTGATCTTCTGAGGTTGTGTCTACATACCACACAGGACATTTATCAATACCAAAAAATTTAAGTTGGTGAAGGAACAGACAATAGCTACCCCAGATGCCATTATTATGCTAAATATTTTGAGGAAAATCACAGTAAGTAAAGGTTTTGAAAATGATGGCCAATATGCCTCTAAAGCAGTACAGCTGGCTTCACATGACATAGACATTCCTGTCTAATAGACACAACTGACACACTTCACAACAAATGATCACAGTATAAGGAAAATGGTTTAAAAACATACGAGCTGTTATATTCTGTGTTGTCCATCCACCTCCAAGGGTGCTCTGGTGACTCTCTGTACAGGCCAATCCAGTAGTCAAAGGTCCCTTTGTATCTCCTCAGAAAATTCTGTCATAAAACATGGAAAGTGAATATATGTATCTCTCTCATTTGGATGACCTTTTAGTGTCCCCCACTCCACAGCTTTCTCTTTAGATGACAAGAGGAACACAGACTTTGGAGCCATAATAGCCCTCAGTTCTCAGTGGATCCAGTTGACAGTCATAATTCCTAAGTACTTCATTTGAATTAAAGTCCTGAGTGTAACGACATATTCTTCTATGGCTGGGTTAGTTCCTGGTTAAGCCTCCCCTTGCGGTTATTAACAGTTGTCAACTTCGGGATGCAGCATTTGCTAGCTTGGAGTATAATGCTCATTACCAGCAGGTGTATCAGTAAAATGGCATTTCTGACCTTCCTGACACTACATGACAGCACTACATGACAAAAGACTTCTTGAATGTCTCAGGGCTCCACTCAGAAGTGTTATTATCAGCAAATGGACATATTCATGTGTTTCCCCATGTCTCCATCTGCAAGGGAAAGGATGCTTCCTCATGCTTCATCTTTAACCAGTCTATCGCAAGGCAATACATATTCAACAGAACACACAAAGTTATTCCTGATCATCTCTTACCAGCTCCTCCATGTTGTCAAATCGAGCTAGCTGGGCCTTTAGTTCAATGCAGAAGTTCTGACTGAATGTCCAGTTACTTATGTCTTCAGAAAAATAAAAACATTTACTTCCAAATCCAATCCAGTCTCTTCGGCAAGGAGCATAGGTTGAGACCTGTTCTTGGTTTCTTACTAAAATTTGGACAATAAAGTGAATTATAACAAGAATTGGCATACCCTATTCAGATCAGATGTGAAGTGTGAATTTGACTGCTGTTTTTCTAACCGATGTGTCAAAACTATCTCCTTAGCATGACATTCCTCTGTCTAAAGGTGTCCTAGATTAGGCCTGTGCCCCAATCTTTCTCAGGTACACACTAAAATTAGGGCTCCTAGGAAGTTAATTTGGAGCCCTACCTTGATAGTCAGTTTGATAACTGAGATAACAGTGAGAACTATTGGGAAGGCAGTGTATAAAATGTGGACCTGTTGCACTAAGGGATTGTTAATATGTTTGAAAACATTGCTGACTGGTTAGAGGTCACAGTCTGCCATAGCTGGTTGTAGGAAGTCCTATAGCCAGCAGTTACCCCCCACACTGGGTTGTGGCCTCTTATACTATTTATGCCCATGTAGTGCATGCAAATGGCCTCTTTTCTGGCTGTGGGATTTGTTTTCTGATCTCTGTTCCAGCAGAGGATTCTGATTTGTGAGTCTACCTTTAAATAAATAACGTCTATCTCTCAATTCTGAGCTAGTATGGGATTCCTTTTAAGTGTCCTTTATCTGGCACCCATGTGGATTCAGACTCCATGCCTACCTGGTTGACTGCCTACAGGCCTTGATGGTCCACAGCCCAGACAGTCTCCCAATTCTGCCTACTTCGTTTGCTCTTACCGAAGCAGCTTTTTGTAGAACCCCTGCCACAGCAGAGTTTATTGTGTGTGGCAACTTGGAAATGTCAAAAGCGCATGCATTACTGCTGCATTCCCTGGCGCAGTTTCCTGGTGTGGTTCCATGCCGTGTGGCGACTTGTGCAACTTTCAGTTTCTTCTCCCTGCCCATGAGTTTTGGTTTCCTTTCTACATGTATGAAATTGATTTAATTGATTTTAATTTGTCAATCAAAGCATATTTCGCAGTATTTAACCAGCACCCAGGTGGGAAATTAGAGCGGCTTGGAAACTGAAAAATTGGCTCAGTACCACTCCTGTTGCCACTTTGGCTCTGCAACCACAACATTTCCTGGACAATAAAGATTTGTAGTGACATAAATGAATGGCAGACAGAAATTATAATAAAATATTCATCTTTAATAAGGGAAAGACTTACAGAACTGAAGTTCCAGCTGAGAACAGGAAAGCAGAAGGGAAGGGGGGAGAGCACACCAGCAATATTTATTAGTAAAAAATATCCTCAGGAGACCCCGCCCTACAAGCAAGGTGATTGGCTGAGGTTACCCCTACATCTCCCCCTTTTGTCTAAATAAGATATAGCCAAACCAAATACAACTATGTACAATAGGAACAAATAATAAATACACTAAACATTCTATTCCAAGGAGTCTAAATAATGTAGAGAGTAACTACAATTATCTAATCTTCAACTACGTCAAAGATTTGAGGAGGGAATTAATATTACTTAACAAACGAGAAATATCCAAAATGTGCAACAATAGACAGAGACAACTGACTACCTGGGCAATCACCCAAAGTCTCGTTTGCAATGTTGAGTCAACCAACTTTGACTAAGGCCTAACATAATTGACATACCATTATTAAAGGCAAGGAACTTTCTTAGAACTATCCTATCCTGTCTTGGCAAGATAAGACAATTCTGTTTTATCCACTTATGAATATTCTGTACCTTTGTCAGTAGTTGAGGTATGGGCTTTTCTTAACCCAAAGGCCAGTTCTGCCAAGAAGACAAGCTCCTGTGGAGTGTCTTTGGTGCTCAACGTTCTCTTGGGAGTAGAGTGGTGTTGTCAGGAGTGATTGTATCTCGTCAGGGAATTTTAGGTTAGATGAAAGGCCATTTTCTACAGCTCTTCAAAGATGCTGAAGATTATACTATCTATACTAAATATAATCTCTATGTATCTAAAAAACCTGATTATCTTAAAAATAAATATGACAAACATATAATTTTTAATACCTATCTAACTTGAAGACTAAGAGAATAAATAACTGTGCAATATATGAAGAGAGTGATCTCCAACTGTAAATAATGTCATTACATATCAAATGTAAACAATGTTATTATATAAATAATATCAGAGGTAGAAATGTACATTGTAATATGGTAAATGTATCAATACAATATAGACAAAGTTCTAAGCATACTCTTGTACAAAAAATAGAGGTAAAAGCACTCACATTTAATATTTAATATATCAATATATAAGAAACCATACCAATTCAATTTTTAAAAACAGTAATTTACAAATACCAATCATCCCATCAAAGTAGTTAATTCCCACCCCCTTTTTTTAGAAAGTACCCCTAATTTTATAAAATATCTCCCCCATCCCCTTAACCCTATACCAACCACTAAATGCTGTCCCTAACCCTGAGGGCAAACTCTGTTGGGAGAGGGGACATTGTCCCCTAAGATTGCTTCCAGCTGACATGAGGGTGATGTTCTTCTTAGGGGGTCCTGTGAAATCAAATGATGGTAAAATTCCCAAATTAACCTTTGACCTAAGAAAATTGTACCTAGGCTCTGAGCGTTTTGAGAAGGTCTGCCCAGAGTGTTGTCAAAAATTTGAACCATTTGAAACTGTCTCGTGCACTTGGTACCAAAAAAACAGGTCTAATTTTAGCGCTAAAAAATAAATTATGACGTCATAATAACTAGATTGAGTTGATGTCGTGGGGTCCCAACTTCATCCTGGAAACTTCAAAGATTACTGTAGGAAAATTTGTTGCTTGTTATGGGAAATTTAAAAATTAACAACAAAGACATATACTGACATATAAAGAAAGACAGAGATATGAGGAAAAGCAAAGAAAGTTTATCAAGTATATAATTTTTCTTATCATGTCCCATTTTATGGCTCCTGACCTGAGACAGAAACTCTGAGATATCACTTATCAACAGGCTTGGGATTGAAGAGGGACTGAGCCATAGTCCAACTCCAAAACCAGCTCTACATATTTATAAAGAAATGTTTAATAAGACATATATATATAATTAATAATTACAGCATATGTTTAGTTTTATCGCTGATCCTTAGTGGGTCGTAACTACTTTTTATCCATCAGTAATTAAATATTTAGAGTTCTTTAAACTCTTTGAAGATGAGTGTTTTCCTGTGGAAATAAAAAAAGAACCCTGCCCCCAGTCTATCCGTATTTCTTACCATCAGTATGATCACCATCTTTGTGAATGAATTGTTATTTATCTTTTCCAAGTGGCTTCTCTTCTTCAAACTGAACCTTTATTAATTTTGACAGTATCCACAATTTTTCCTCTCCTGTGGAGACAAGAGCAAAACCCCTTCCCCAATGCACATCTCCTGGTTTCCATTGTGAGGTCAGCACATCCTTGAAAAAACTGGTTTATTTACTTCAGTAGACCTTTACATTACCCAATGTTTTTCTGCAGCTATTGTTCCCTTCTCATTAGCGTTGAGAAAATTCAAGGTGAACAAAGCATTATGTAACCTATTTCTGGGGGCTGTTTTCCACCCCTTTCTGTTTGTTCAACATATCCTTTATAGTTTGATTTGATCTTTCTATGACTGCTTGACCTGTAGGATTGTATGGTATACCTGTAACATGTTTAATATTGTAATAATCAAAACACCATTTCATTTTCCTAGAGACATAAGCAGGACTATTATCCATCTTTATTTGTGTAGGTATACGCATGATAGCCATGACTTCTAATAAATGAGTGATTACTGAATCAGCTTTTTCTGAACTTAAAGCAGTTGCCCATTAAAAGCCTAAATAAGTGTCAATGGTGTGATGAACATATTTTAATTTGCCAAATTCTGCAAAGTGGAACACATCCATCTGCCAAATTTCATTCCTTCAAGTGCCTTTTGGATTAGCCCCTGGAGGCAGTGGCATTTGGTTATAGAAAGAGCAAGTAGGGCATTTCTTTACAATCTCCTTAGCTTGTTGCCATGTAACTGAAAACTCTTTCTTCAAACCTTTGCTATTAACATGATGTTTTTTTTTTTTATAAAATTCAGAGGCCTGTAGCACACTACCAATCAATAATTGATCAATTTCTGCATTACCTTGTGCTAGAGGACCTGGCAGACCTATATGGGATCAAATGTGTGTTATATACATAGGGCAAAGCCTGTTCCTGATCATATCTTGTACCTGGATAAACAATGAGGTTAGTTCTGTATCATCAGGTATAAATTCAGCAGTTTCAATATGTAAAATAACTCTGCATATTGTGAATCAGTAACTACATTAATAGGTTCTTTAAAATCGCTTAGCACCATAAGAATGGCATATAATTCTGCCTTCTGGACAGAATCATAAGGACTTTGTTCCACCCTACCCAAGTCTTCTGATTAGTAACCTGCCTTCCCTGATTTATTGACATCAGTATAAAATGGACTCTGGTTATTGGAGCATCACAGATGATTCGAGGAAGGATCCAAGAAGTTCTCTTTATGAAGTTAAGCCTCTTGCTTTTTGGATAGTTGTTATTAATGTCTCCCAAAAAATTAGCACAAGCTCTTTGCCATGGTTCATTATCTTTCCATAATTTCTATAGTTCATCAGCAGTGAAAGGCATTATAATTTCTGCTGGGTCTATGCCGGCTAGTTGACGAAATCTCAACTTGCCTTTTATAATTGATTTAGAGACTTTTTTTCACATAAGTTTTTAATTTCTTACTTGGTTTATGTGGTAAAAGGATACATTTCAAGATAATATAATCTCTCTGCATTAAAATTCCTGTAGGAGAAAGTTTTGATGGTAGTATGATGAGAATACAATCGAGCTCTGGATTCACCCTGTCTAAATGTGCCTTTTGTAATTTTTCCTCAATCATTGTCAGTTTCTTTTCTGCTTCAGTTGTTAATTCTCTGGGACTGTTCAAATCTTTATCACCATCCAAGGTTTTGGTCAAATGAATTCTTAGATCAGTTGTTATCCCAATAGCTGGTTGTAGACTGGAAATGTCTCCTAACAGTCTTTGAAAGTCATTAAGAGTCCATAGGTGATCTCTCCTAATTTGTGCCTTTTGTGTCTTAATATTTTGCAAACCTATTTTATAACCTAAATAATTAACAGAATCTCCCCTCTGAATCTTTTCAGGAGCAATCTGTAATCCCCATTTAGGTAAAACTATCTTTATTTCTTCAAACACTCTTTTCAAGGTATCCATGTTTGAATCAGATAACAAAATATCGTCCATGTAATGATAGCCTATCGACTTGTGAAATTTTTTGTGTATTATTTGCAATGGTTGATTTATAAAATATTGACACAGGGAGGGGCTATTTAACATGCCTTGTTGGAGAACGGCCCACTGGTGTCTCCTCGAAGGTTGAGAATTATTATAAGTAGGTACTGTGAAGGCAAACTTTTTTCTATCTTGTTCTTATAAAGGTATAGTGAAGAAACAATCCTTTAAATCAATAACTATGAGAGGCCATCCTTTTGGTAATAAAGAGGGCAAAGGAATTCCAGATTGCAGAGGGCCCATAGGTTGAATAACCTTGTTGATGGCCCTGAGATCTGTCACCATTCTCCATTTACCTGATTTTTTCTTAACCACAAATACAGGAGAATTCTAAGGTCTGGTAGATTCTTCTATATGTCCAGCATCTAATTGTTCTTGTACCAGCTGTTCTAAAGCCTGTAACTTTTCCTCAGCTAAAGGCCATTGCTTTGTCCATATTGGTTTCTCAGTCAACCATTTTAGAGGCAAGACTGTTGGTATCTCTGAAGGGACAACAATTGCTTTGTGATCTTGTACAGCCCCAATGGCAGGTTTTCTCCATTTGTAATATCTTTTAATATTATTCTCAGAAATATAGGCTCTAGAAGTAGCAGGAATGTTAATTTGAGTATTCCATTGCTGTAGTAGGTCATGACCCCATAAATTCACTGTATTATTGGCTACATATGGCCTTAGTTTTCCTATTTGTCCTTCTGGCCCTATGTATTTAACCCATCTCACTTTCTCTGTTGTTATTACTGGAAAGGCAGGTAGAGCTTTACGTAGAGCTTTGTGGGAATTATCCCAGAGAGATTTACCCACAGGTGGAGTTAAAATTTGTCTTTCTACCCTTTGCTCCTCTTCATCAGAATTTAGAAATTCCTCAATCTTTTCAATTCTATTCACCATTGCCTTCTGCAATGCCTGAATCTCCTGTCCAGAATTATGTTCCAAAGCCTTTATTGAGGATTCTAAGGTATGAAGTTTGTCCATTAGAGATAACATCTCATCTTTGAACATAATTCTCATGGCATGAACCGTGCCTTCTTGTATTGACAATTTGTCGGCCAATCTGTCATATCCTTTAGACAAAATCTGATTGTCACATTCAGCAGTTTTGATTTTCTCAGTTAATGTTTCAGTTCCTACAGAAAGGGACTGAAGCTTATGATCCAAATCAGCAGTTCCCTCTTCCATTCTAATGAATTTCTCCTTAATGTCAGCCTGTACCTTTTCTAAATTTTGCTCAGTTGACCTAGTCATGTTAGACAAAGATCTATTCTCTTCCTGGAGAACTTCAAACTGATTTTTGAGGAGATTGTTGTCAGTCTCAATTGTTTTTAAGTGTTCAACCTTTGCCTTAAGAATCCTGTATTCATCTCATAAAGACGTTATCATATTTCTATTATCAAACCATATAGTACCAAGGAAAACTACAAATGCCAGAAAGATCCATAGATGTGGGGTGACTTACACCTCTTGTAAAATCTCCCACATGGTACAATCAAAAAGGCTGTTAAAGTCTTGAATGGTAACGTTTTCAGACATTTTTAATCAAATCTGTATTTATTTTTATTTATAAAAGAAATTTTTACCTGTAACTACCGTTTCTTGCCAGTAGATGGCGAAGTGCACCTGAGTCCATGTAGCTATGAAGTCCGAGCCGGTCTGAAACAAATACTCAAAACCAAAAGTTAACTGTGAATAGCAGTGGGGAGGCCCAGGAAATTGAGCAGAGCCAAGTCAGGACTCAGTCTTGAGTTAGGCAGACTCAGCCTTGAGTTAGGCATGGATGGTTCTGCCTAAGGGGTTAGAGTGCTTCAGAAGCAGTCCCTTTGTATTACTTCTGCGATTGTGGGCTGGTGTGCTGCTCAGCCTTTGATGGCAGTAGCATCAGACCAATTCTGCTGTTGTGGTGGCTGTGGCGACACAAACAGGGAACCGCCCTGGTGCTGCAAAACCACAGGAGCCGGAGCTTCCGCTTATTCAGGCAGCAGCTGTACTGCTGCAAACTCAGCCAAGGCAGGCAGGGAGGGGTTAACGTGCTCCGGCCAAGTAAGTCTGGCAGGCAGGGTGGGTCGGGGCCAGGAGGTTATGGCATGCGGGGCAGAGTTGCTGATCTTCTGAGCTGCGGGTGTACCATGGACTCTAGAGCACTGGGGCTCGAGTCACGTGTGTCCTGTGCTCTGTTGCAAATGCTGAGAAAATCACGCACTGTGGTTGAGCCTCCGAGCTTAGCTGTGTACTAAAAAACTGTGAGGCGCCTGGCAACTGGGCCGGGAGTGTGCTGTGTAGTTAGGACCCAGGCAGAGGGCTGCGAGATTGGGGGGGTGCAGCTCTCTCAAAGTAAAATTCAAGCCTGCACCCTGGGCTGCGCAGGGGCAGAGGCAAAGAGCCCCACGTTGGGTGCCAAAAAGTAGTGGCGTAAATGAACAGCAGACAGAAATTATAATAAAATATTCAGCTTTAATAAAGGAAAGACTTACAGAACTGAAGTTCCAGTGGAGAACAGGAAAGCAGAAGGGAAGGGGGGAGCACACCAGCAATATTTATTAGTAAAAAATATCCTCAGGAGACCCCGCCCTACAAGCAAGGTGATTGGCTGAGGCTATTCCTACAAAGATTATTACACCTAAAACAATTTATAGGATCTCATAACAGATAATTAATAAATCAATATAGCTGATTACATTAATATTGAAACTTTTAGTAACTTTTTGGCTAATACTATGGATTGTATTATACAAGACATATGGTTATGGTGATAGTTCAATTTATTGGGTATTGGGACTCAGTTTTTTTTCTTTATATTCTCTCATTAAGAAAGAATGTGGCACTTTTAGGAATGATACAGTCTTTACAGATTAATAATAAACAGCTAGATGACAGTATTAGTACTATTGAAAATCAAAAGTTACCTAAAAAAATAATAGTATTAAAAAGGATAACATTAATTTGACAGGAAAATTAACTTTATATCTAAGGGTACTAAGAAATAGTCTGAAAGAATTTATACTGCTGAATGTGACAATCAAAATTTGTTAAAAAGTTATGATAAGTTAGCAAATGGAGTATCTCTCCAGAATGGCAATCTGCACTCTATGCAAGTAATGTCCAAGGATGAGGTATTATCTTTAAAGGAGAAGTGTCAGACCTTGGAATCACATGTGCAGAATGAGAACCAGAGGTTAGGTGCTTCAATTAAATCACTAGAATTATATACAGGCTGGGAGATTTGAGCTTTACATAAAACAACAGTAAAAAGATTTGAAATAATTGAGGAAATGACTAGAGCTGATGAACAGGCAAAGAAGGCACAAGGACAGGATTCAACTTTGCCAGTAGCTCTCAGAGATGACTTACCCAGGATTTTAACTTCATACCCTGTAATCTACTCTGATAAAGCATCAAGTTCTAAAGGTCCAAAAGAATGTAGATGGATACCTATAGGAATGAATGATCTAAAAGAAATTAAGCACGCGGTTGTAACTTATGATTTGCATTCCGCATTTGTTAGGGAAATAATAAAGACATGGTCTTCTAGCACCAAAGCAATGCCAAATGGTTGGATTTAGTTAGTTTCAGCAGTCCTGGATGATTAGCCTCAATTAATGTTTAGAATTTATTTCAGGAAAGAAGCAAAAAATTTGGAACAGGGAAAAGCAAAAGGCCTTGAGACTTCCCAAGATCAAATTTTTGGTGAAGGCCCTTATGCTAACCCAGAGGTTCAAGCTCTTTACAATGAACAAATCTTGTCCCTATGCCACAAAGCAGCCTTAAATGATTTAGACAGGATTCAAGAACTAGAAAAACAGATGGAATCACATACCATGGTTAAACAGGGCCAGAGAGAATCCTTTACTAACTTTTTACAAAGAGTAATTAAGGTTGTACAAATAGGATTAACAGACCCAGATGCTAGACGAGTACTTACTGAATCTCCAGCTTTTGAAAATGCCAACTTACAATGCAAAAAGGTTAGATCAGCACCTATGGCTGAATGAATCCTGCATACAATGAACATTGAGACATTTGAGTATACTGTTGAATCTTGGCTAGAAGAAGCAATTTCCAAAGGAAGGAGGAGACATCAAAATGCCAAATGTTTTAATTGTGGTAGAATAGGACATCTGAGAAGGAATTGTAGACAAGGAATTCCTAAGAATAATTATCTCCTCTGGAAATGGCAAGAATAGGAGGACTCAGCCTTCAAGTATATATAGAAGGTATGGCAAAGGCCAGCATTGGACCAATGAATGCAGATCAACAAAAAAATAGACAAGGCATTTCAATACCATCAGGAAACTCTTTGAGGGGCCTCTCACAGGCCCCCAAGCCAAAAGTGGCCCAGTTGTTCCCAGTCACTGTGGAGGATATGTCTCACCAGGAAAATTAAAAATTCTAGAGCCTTCTGTAAAATACCATAATGTTCTAGATGATGACATAAACATGGAGGATAAGTCAAAAAATCCCAATAGGAAATAGGAAACATATATTCTAGCAGACTTCTATAAATGATCAAAGACCAAAGCTAAGAGTGCATATAAATGGCATTGTAATTGTTGGTTTGATAGACACAGGTGTGGATATGAGTCTCCTTACTCCAGAATCTTGGCATCCAAATTGGCCTCTTAAAGAGGCAGGTGCTCATTTACTACAAATTGGAACCATATCTCAAGGCAAACAAAGCATGATTTGACTGCATAGTGCCAGAAGTTCGAAGAGGGAAGCTGAGGCCATATGTGGCTAATGTTGTAGTAAATTTATGGGTTTGTGACTTGTTGCAGCAGTAGAATACCCAGATTAACATTCCTGCAGTCCCAGGAACTCATAATTCTGGGAAGGATATTATAAGCTTCTATACACAAAGGTCACCAGCCATTCATACTGTACAAGAACATAAAGAAACTAGAAAACTTTTAGAGGTACCAGCAGCCCTACTTTTAACATGGTTAACTGAGAAGCCAATATTGGTTAAGCAGTGGTTCCCTTAGGAAGATAAGTTACAGGCTTTAGAACAGATGGTACAAGTGTAACTAGATGCTCACCATATTGAAGAATAAACCAGCACTTGGAATTCTCCTGTATTTGTTGTAAAAAAAGAAATCTGGTAAATGGAGAATGGTGACAGATCAAAGAGTGGTCAATAAGGTAACTCAGGTTATGGGCCCTCTACAATCTGGAATCCTTCTGCCTGCTCTATTACCAAAAAGATGGTCTCTTATAGTTATTGGTTTCAAAGATTGTTTCTTCACTATACCTTTACAAGGAAAGGATAGAGAAAAATTTGCCTCACATTGCCTACTTACAGTTATTCTCAACCTTCTAGGTGATATCAATGGACTATCCTCCCACAGAGAATGCTCAATAGCTGATAGAGTTACTATAAGACCTGTTTTGGGTACCATCTGCTCAAGACGGTTCCAACTTGGTTAGCTGAAATGGAACACATTTTTACAACATTTTGTCCAAAACTTCAAATAGGAACCTCAGAAAAACCTTACCAATACTCAGATACTATTTAAAATTATACCAGACAGTAATCTTGGAACTTAAGCATTATTTTCACGGGATCCCATAGAAAGAACATTGCCCCCATGACAGCTGGAAGTAATTCTAGAAGATGACATCCCCTCTCCCAACAAAGTTTGTCCTCAGGGTTAGGGACATCATTTAGTGGCTTATTATAATTGGTTTAGGGCTGGATGTTGGGGGGAAATTTTATAGGCTTAGGCATCTCTTTGGAAAAAAAAGGGAAAATTGGATGGGATAATAGATTAATGTGAGCTTACTTACACTAATAATAATAGTGAGCAATAGAGTGGATATTTGTGAGGCATTATTTATAAGCAATTACATTGGTATAGATGCTTGTATATTGATATAAAGTTAAATTTTATTGAACATGTTTCTATTTTTGTCCACCAGATTTGTATACTTAGGCAAAGTTAATTTGTCATATTGTATGCATGCATGATTCTACCACTGCTTAAAAACATTATTGAATATTGACATAATTTTAGGATATATTTATCATATTGCAATGTACATTTCTACCTTTCTATCAAGATACTTATACATTGTTTACATTTTGAGGTCATTGTCTTCACTTGTTGCACAGTTGTTTATTGTATAATATTCTAATATGAAGTCTTAGTCTTTAAGTTATATAGGTATTAAGAATTATAGATCAGGCTGGGAGGAGGCGGAAAATTTTTTTTCTTTCTTAATAAAAAAAAAAATTAAGAATAAAAAAAAAAGAATTATAGATCAATAGTCATCTATGTTTGTCATGCTTATAGTTAGACTAATCAGGTTCTTTAGATACATAGATGTAATGGCATAAACAAATGCAGACAGATTGTAAATATATATATATATATATATATATATATATATATATACAGCTTTAATAG
>NW_004949144.1:2550187-2557257 GCF_000317375.1 Microtus ochrogaster
AATGACCTCCAAATATAAACACTGTACAAATATACATTGCAATATGGTAAATATATATCAATATACAAACATTATGTAAGTATCTTAATCAGAGGTAGAAATGTACACTGCAATATGGTAAATATATAATACATAGAGATTGTATTCTACATAGATAGGTAATCTTCAACCTCTTCAAAGAGCAGTAGAATATGGCATATAAATAACTTAGGGTACTGTTGAAGTCAGATACCATTGCTCCTGGCAGCACCAATCTATTCCTGAGAGAATGTTGAGCATGGAAAACAGTCCACTTTGAGTTTTCTTCTAGGCAAAACTGGCCTTTGGACAAAAAAAACTGCCTATGCCTCAAACATTGACTAGGTACATGGTATCCTGAAAAGGATAAGGAGGACTGCCAAATCTTGCCAAGACAATGTAAGATGGTTTGGAAAAATTTCCTAACTCTGAAAATGGTCTGTCAGTTATTCTAGGCCTTAACCAAAGTTGGTTGCTTCAGCATTACAAATGAGACTTTGGGTGATTGCCCAGGTAGCCACTTGTTTTTCTTATTTGTTGCACATTTTGGAAGTTGCTTGATTGTACTTTCTGCTTACCCAAGTAATATTATTTCCCTTTTCGGATCTTCGATGGGGTTGAAGACTAGATAGTTGTAGTTACTTTCCTCTTGTGACTTGGCCAAGTTATTTATTATACAAGACATAAACTAGTTCGGATATGATAATTATTGAATATATTTGTCCTTATCGTATATAATTTTCCAGTAGGCTTAGAACTCAATTATTTAAACAATAATTTTAAAAAAGTGGGAGGTGCCATAGGAAGTTATATGGCCAGTAGTTACCCAACCACTGGGGCCTGGCCTCTTACACTATTTATGCCTATGTAAAGTATGTGTCCAACCTCTTTTTTTGGCTGTGGGATTTGGTTTCTGTTCTCCATTCCAGCAGAGGATTGATTTGTGAGTCTACCCCTAAATAAATAACCATCTCTTTCTCAATTCTGAGCTAGTGTGGGATTTCTTTTAAGCATCCTTCATCAATAGCCTAGCAGCTTTCTCTCTAATCTTGACAATATGGAGCTATATGGAGCTTCTTTCTTCCCAAACAAAGCTTCCTGCTCTCTGTCTAGCCTTATCTGGAGGATATCCGTGGGCCTGGAAGACAGACCTTATCTGAAAGATGTTTCTGAACAGATGCATTTCTCTAAAACCAGATGCCTGATTTACCTTTAGCTTGACCCTTGATACAAATCCCTGCTAAGAAAATTTGTGCTAGGAACTCTGTTAAAGGACCTTACTGCCACATACCATGCCTTGTGACAGGAGCATACCACTTTGTACTAATGAGGGTTTGTCCCTAGGCTCACAAATCCTATATATTCCTTATACTCTGGAATAAAGTTGAGCTGATTTACCAAAGTAAATTTACCACAGTCCATCTGTGCTCATGGACTGCATACAAAACTTTCTGTCACCCCATCTTTATCTTTTCTCTCTCAACCTGGTGACCAATAAGCCAAAGTAGAAAGAAGATCCCCCACAGATGGCAACAGTACAAGACTTTTATTACACTGTTAGAATAGTGTGGTTCTAAAATCCTATAATTGAGCAGCTCATAAACCTTTCACTGAATACTTTTAAAATTCAATTGAACATGGGAACTGACATGATGGGTAATTGGGAGAGGTACTGTATCTTCTTGGCCATATTACTCTTCTTTGTCCTCACATTTCCTTGAGGTTCCTCCTTTGTGTATTGCTGTTCTTGTTCTCTATTTTTAATAGTTTCCCAAGGTTAGACATACGTCTTCTGCAACTCTCTAGAGGTTGTTGAATGTCCTCTTCCCAGGGATGCTGAGCCTGGATTTCTCTGTACACCACAGTCTGTGCTATTCCTTCACTGCAACATCCTGCTAGACCCTAAGTTTCCAGAGAACAGGAATTTCCAGTGTGTTTTCTCTCTGCCCTTCACACAGAGCCTGGCTCACAGTGCTCAGTAAGTGTAACTGACAGTGTGGATGTGGACAGAATACTGCAGGATCTGGAGAATGTCACTCACCTGACAATGACAGAGCCACCGAAAGTGCAATCACAGCTCCAGTGAGGACGATGATCACTGCATAACAGCAGTAAAGCCAAGCAGGAGACACGGGGGAGACGATTCTGAGACATTGTCCTTGGACATTTTTACCTGAAAAATATAAATATAAGAACATTATTCTCATGAACCTTTCAGGGAAAAAGATAGATTTACTCCAAATCATCTGTGTATTTGGCTTGTACCCCTCTACTGAAAATGCCCTTCATGAAAGTCCTGGTCTAAAAATTATGTCTGCAGTTCACAGAAAAGTCGAAGACAAGCAAATAGAATTTTTTTTTTTTTTTTGATTTTTCGAGACAGGGTTTCTCTGTGGTTTTGGAGCCTGTCCTGGAACTAGCTCTTGTAGACCAGGCTGGCCTCGAACTCACAGAGATCCGCCTGCCTCTGCCTCCCAAGTGCTGGGATTAAAGGCGTGCGCCACCACCACCTGGCATTGAGTGTTTTTCAGGTATTGAACTAAGAGCCAATAAAAGAGCAAGAAAAAGAAAGAATAAAGATCAAGATAAAAAAAAAGCCACCCATAGATAAAAACAGACTGATTAGGACTGAGGGAAACACCTTGGGGGTTGGGGGTGGCAGAGATTTGCAAGAGCCTGGAGAGATAGCTGAGGTGTTAAGAGTAGTTGTTTCTCTTCTAGAGGACATAAGTTTGGATTCCTTAGTGGATCATGACTGTCTGCATAACTCCTGCTCCAGTCAGTGAGTCAGACATGTTGGTACTTTTCTGCAATTCCAGTACTTGACCAGCCGAAGCTGGAGAGGGAGCCTTGGATATATAGGAAGTTTGAGGCCAACCTGGATTATGTAAGGATCAATTTCAAAGAACCTAGTAAATACATAAATTAGTAAAAACGCACATAATTATAATAGAACACACTGACTTAATTAATGGGTGAAACCACATGTCTCTCAGATTCAGAGTACTTTGGGCCCTGTTCCCATGTGACAATATGGGGTTATGGCTTGTGCCCACACACTCCCCACTTTCTGTGGATCTTGTATATGATGATCCAAGGCCAACATGAGTGGTGGTCCACACGGAACCTCTGGGACACTGGGCCTTGTCTCTACCTCCTTCACAATAAATGTGCCCACTCCAATCACCCCTTCTTCAGATATCAAACCACGTGACTGTTTATAAGCAGCCTACAATCCACCAGTGAGCCATAGTTGAAAGTTCAGCCTCTTGTATTTTCCTGTTCTCTACACTTGTCTAACTTTCTTTCCTACCTGCTGCTGCAGCGACCTCTTGCCACCTTCCCTCATGGTTAAGCCTGTCTCCGGGAAGGATCATCTCTCTGCCTGGGAACATTCTGCTTCACTAGGCATCTCATGCTCATGTTCAAAATGTCTCGCTCTTCTGTTTGTCCTGTGAACCATCCATTCCCAGGTGGCGGTTCCCTCTTTCTCATCTGACTTTGTCTCTGTTCCCACCCTTGCTGCTACCATCCAGGGTGGGGGTCCCTCTTTCCTGCTGGCTGCAGGTGGGCAGCACATGTTCAGGATGCTTCCTGTCTGCTTCATGTATGAAAGAGTATGTGAATGGTGTGGTCACACGGGTATGATTCTGACTGCGTTAAGTGTATGTTTTATGCAGCTTGTGTGTCTGTGTTCTTAACTGAGCATGTCTAAAGTTTACATGACTGCTCTAAAAACATGTGGTTTCTCAGAGCCTTGCAACGTGTGGGTGGACACTGTCTTGACCAAGGGCAGGTCATATGTCTTAACCACAATCTTTAACTAAAGGTGGTCATGTGACCAGCTCCTCCTGGGAACTCTGCCTGAGGTGGCAACTGGGCCTGGGAAGATCTGAAGACTCATACAGTTCCAGCTCCAGCCCTAAACAAGGGGCACCCATGGCAGCCACCACAACCAGTGCACTTAAGTCAGTACCTGTCATCAGCTGCCTTTACACTCTTAGTTACGCTTTTAAAAGTGTCCACTAGGAAGAGACAGTCCATTACCTTTCCTTTGTCTCTAACTCCTCTATTGCTTGCGGTGTCTTTGCATGATGGTACGCCTTAGCAGGGCCCACTGAGGCATTTATTTCACTCAAGGACCCTACTCCCTGGTAGCACATCTGCTCTCTTAGACCTGTAACAAATCTGCTTTGAATTTCATTTAGTACCAGCAGCTGGGTCTGCCACGTGGGAGTCAGAGATGGAGAAGTTAGCTGCCTCTGGATCAATACACATTGTTTCTCGCTTTTTATTTATTCAACTCCTGTTTAATATAAATGTGTATGTATGTGTGTATGCAATACATGTTGTTGTTCCTTTTGCAAACTACAGTTCCCAGCATTCCCCTGGACCGGAAGCCACAAAGGCACAGGACACTTTTCCCAGATGCCCTTGTGTTCCCCATTAAATGCAGGGGTCGCCACGAGCCCCCTCTCTCTCTCCTCTCTCTTTCCCCTCTCCTTTCGTCTCTGCACACCTGTACCTGACCTGTCGTTTCCCCTCCCCCATTAAAGTGCACCCACGTGGGACCGCCGTGTGTTCGTGTCTCCTTTCCTCACGTAAGGTCTCCTCCACTCTCTAACCCCGCAGACAAGAAAGGCAGAAACAAGAATAACACATGTACTTATAGTTTAAAAGGTGATTTAAATAGTCTCAATGAGTTCTGTTCATATTGTCAGTTTTTACTGTTTAGCTGCTATTGCAAAAGAAAATTTTTCTTTACTTCTTTGTCCCTAACAAGCCTAAATCTGACCTGCTAAGTTAAAAACCAGTTATAGTCAAGCTGGAGAATGCTGTGTAAATCATTCTTCCACAACCTCTCAGCTTGAATCCAGCTCTCGAGGCAGATACTACACTGTAGTCATAACTCAGATGTTCCCAATACACAGACACCCTCTATTCTCAGAGAGCTAGAAAATACGTCATTTAAAAAGTTTAATTATTACCAAGACTTTTCATAACAGAGAGACAAGTTAGCTCCTGTCACTACCCCATTTTCTCCAAAGATAGATGTTAACAGAAGAACTTCCACCTGGAACTTGTTTCATAAGAGGCAGTGATAACCACTGAGAAAAAATACTGCCTTTTACCTCAACTGGTGCAAAGACACTCTTCAGACCATGGACAACATGACACTAGGGAACCAACTGCCTCAAGTTGCCTAAGACAAAGGTAAAATCCTCCCATGCATCCTTACTTCACAGAAGCCTGTGGGACCTTCTGGGGCCTTGCAGTCTTAGCTCTGCCAGCTGGAAGGTAGAAGATGTTGACATAGTTCTTCTCTAGACAACCATTGAGGACCCTGAGGAGTGGTTGTCCAGGCACCCAATGAGTAAGTCTGTCATTTTTTTAGGCATTAGCTCAGGTAAAATTTATCCTTATTCAGATCACCGAGGCAGTTTGATGACTATTAGCTGTAGTGGAAGCTGCGGGCCACTTCCTGCCACCCAGCTCCCGGCCACCAGCTAGCTTTACCCTGAAATAACAATACACAAACTGTATTCATACAAACACTGCTTGGCCCACTATATCTAGCTTCTTCTTGGCTAATTCTCACACCTCGACTAACCCATTTCTAATAATCTGTATAGTGCCATGAGGCAGCAGCTTACCAGGAAGATTCTAGCCTACGTCCATCTTGGGTCAGAGCTTCATCGCGTCTGCTTCAGAGAGGAGAGGCATGGCGATTTCCTCACTTCCCTCTTCCTCCCAGCATTCTGTTCTGTCTACTCCACCCACCTAAGGGCTGGCCTATCAAATGGGCCAAGGCAGTTTCTTTATTAACCAATGACCTTCCTCTATCAGTTGGCTTTACCAGCAACCTTCTTAATTATCTGTGTAAAATTCAGGTCACAGACTTCATTCTACTAGAGCCAATACTAAGTATAGACACAATTTACCTCATTACCACACTCAGAAAAGAGATAAACTCACAAAACAGATTTCAGTATAACTTCTTACCATTTTTTTATTTAAATAAGTGTTTTAAGATGCAAAGCTTAAGATGTAAGGGTCTAAGAATGTTTAAGTTCTAAGAATGTGCTTTAAGGTGTGCCAAAGCAAGTTATTCATGTGTATATAATCTTAACATTAGTCAATAAAGTTCTCATAAGCTACTATTCCAACTCTGACAGAGTAGTAAATACCATACTATACCATTATCAATAGCCATGAGCACAAAAATTTCAAATTCCCATTTGATGATTTCCTAACTATCGTCCTCAAATATACTTTTTATCATGCAAAAACATTTGTCATAGTTGTTTCTGACCTGAATATACTGCTGTTTGTATAATGTAAATCTCAATGCATGCTAAACAGTAAAAACGTTCATGCCTAAGACTTAAGCATTCACAAACTCAAAGAATTCTTGAAAGTTTCAAAAGGTGTACATGAATTCCTTTCCAAGAGATCATATGCATTCCTGAAAAGTTCTGTCAATTGGCAACCAAAGCCACGACCACATTTCCCTGGGCTTTACACCTATCCTCCCTCACTTACTAGGACCTAAGAAAAAAAATTTCCCTAAACTTAGTCTTGTCCTCTGCTCTGCCAGCACTTTGCTAGGTCCAAGAGATACCAGACAGTTCCACAGAGCCTGGACAGCAGTGAAATAACCTTGGACATGGCAAGAACCCCAGCTTTCTCAGGTTCAAGATTTCAACACCCACAAATCAGCAGAAAGAAGTCTTAAGAACCCAGCACCCCATCCCTGCCACACTTGCTATGCCCTTTAGTTTTCTCACCTTTTTGTAATAAGAAAAACATGGAAATATTAGGATTCAAGCAGTGTGCTTGGCAGGATGCCCTCAGGCAGTCCACTTGCCAGTCCAGAGTCCTATGGCTGCTATGTTACTCCCTAGTCCTTATGTAGGTGCATAAGGTTTTTTAAGAGACAAGCTCTGCCCATAGTTACTTAACCACAGTTCTTCTAAACAGGCAAGCAGGTCTCAGCCTCTCTCTCTCTCTCTCTCTCTCTCTCTCTCTCTCTCTCTCTCTCTCTCTCTCTT